>NW_004949112.1:4814022-4832300 GCF_000317375.1 Microtus ochrogaster
GTGGGAGCCTAGCCAGTTTGGATGTTCACCTTCCTAGACATGGACGGAGAGGGGAGGACCTTGGACTTTCCACAGGGCAGGGAACCCTGACTGCTGTTTGGACTGGAGAGGGAGGGGGAGATGAGTGTGGGGAGGGGGAGAAGGGTGGGAGGAGGGGGAGGGAAATAAGAGGCTGGGAGGTGGTGGAAACATTTTTTTTCTTTTATTTAATAAATAATTTTTTAAAAAAAGAAAATAAAGCACACTTGAATGCATTGGCACAGGAGACCACTTCCAAAATATAACTTCAGTAGCACAGACACTGAGAGAAACAATTATCAAATGGAACCTCCTGAAAATGAAAAGCTTCTGTAAAGCAAAGGACACAGTCAACAAGACAAAATGACAGCCTACACAATGTGAAAAGAATTTCAACAACCCTGCATCAGACAGAGGTATGATCTCCAAAATATGCAAAGAACTCAAGAAATTGGTCATCAAAGAACAAATAATTCAATTTATAAAATAGTGTACAGAACTAACCAGAGAATTGTCAACAGAGGAATCTAAAATGACTGAAGGAAACTTAAGGAAATGCTCAATATCCTTAGTCATCAGAGAAATGCAAATCAAAACAACTCTGAGATTCCATCTTAAACCTGTAAGAATGGCCAAGGTCAAAAACACTGATGACAACTTATGTTAGAAAGGTTGTCGGGTAAAGGGGACACTCCTGTATTGCTGGTGGGAGTGCAAGATGTTACAGCCCATTTGGATATCAACATGGCGATTTCTCAGAAAATTAGGAAACAGCCTACCTCAAAACCCAGAAATACTACTCTTGGGTATCTATCCAAAGGATGCTCAATCATGTCACAAAGACATGTGCTCAACTATGTTCATAGCAGCATTATTTGTCACAGCCAGTACCTGGAAACAACCCAAATGCCACTCAACCAAAGAATGAATAAGGAAAATGTGGTACATTTACACAATTGAGTACAACCAACATCTTGAAATTTGCAGGCAAATGGATGGACCTAGAAAATATCATTTTGAGTGAGGTAACCCAGACACAGAAAGACAGTTATCATATGTACACACTCATATGTGGTTTTAAAACATAAAGCAAAGAAAATCAGCCTACAAATCACAATTCCAGAGAACATATACAACATTGAGGACCCTAAAAGAGATGTACTTGGATTTATCTACATGGGAAGGAGAAAATTACAAGATCTCCTGAGTAAATTGTTAGCATGGGGACCATGGGAGGGAGTTGAAGGAGAGGGGAGAGGGGGGAAAGGAGTAGAGAAAAATGTAGGGCTAAATAAAAATCGATCAATAAAAAAATAGCAGACTAAAAATTTCAAAATATTGAATTAGGAAAGTGCAATCATTTTATGAGTGATTTCAAAACAAACCTAAGAATCTAAAAGGATTTTAATTTCAATTGTCTTTGTTCAGATAAAGTCTTAAATTTAGATGTTCAGAAAAGATTGTATATATTAAAGTATGCCATTCTATTTTTTATGCAGATGCTATGATGATGACCACATATGTTTAGTTCTGTGAGCAGTAGAAGGAGGTGTTTTATAATAGACATATCATTTCTTCTGTACTGACTGAAATGAAGGCATAAATTTTCTTAATGAATCATTACAACTTCCTTTCCATTTGTACAGGTTGCATTCACTTTCTATTTTGCAATCCCTCATTTTGTTCTGGCACATTCCATTTTGACAATGAATATTAATGATTTCATATGGTTTATTAAATCATAGCCTGAACTCTGACATATCAAAAAGTAATCCCCTTTGCACACTGCAGCACTGATTTACATTCTATACACTTATTTTACACACTGGAGCCATGCTTCACAAAACTCTATCAAGCAGATGAGTGGCAGAGGTCTTTGACCTTGATTGAGTCACATCTATGAAAAAGCAGAGAGGAGATGGATGATTGTGGGGAGTGAGCTCCATCTGCCTGGAAGGGAGACTCCAGAGAAGAAGCAACTGGAGGTCTTAATCAGTGGTGTAAGCAGACTAACTAGAGAACATCCTGAATGTGTTGTTTGCACAAGAGTGGAATTTTTTTTCAGAGAATTTAGCATTTGCTTTGGATATTGTAATGGTATTTCTACAACATATTGAATTAGTTTGCTATCTTAAAGAAAAGGCAATGTATAAACTGTCACTTATTTTATAGTTAAGCCTTTTGTTGTTGAAAAACTCAAGTTGCAGTAATACTAAGTACTTCTCCTTTTTTTGAGGCTGAACAAGGTAACATAGTCTTTATTGTATATCTGTAATCCTTTTCTGACTAGAAGAAGTTTTAAAAATGCTATGCCCTTCTTATGAACTTAAGTGGCAGCATCGCTAGGGAAATATGAACCTTCCTGCTTGTTCCATCCAGTTCAGCATGGCAGAGTTGTTCATTACCATTACCATTACCCTAACCCTAACCCTAACCCTAACCCTAACCGTAACCCTAACCGTAACCCTAACCCAAATGAGCCAAGTACATTGCCCCATTTTTAGGCACACAAGGGGTCTATGTTTACATCAAGCAAGTTGTCACAGTCTGATCATACACTCCATTTAAATTTCATAGTCAGACATCAATAGAGTTTGCATTGGAAGCATAGTTTAGGAAGACAGAGCTTTAAAACAAAGTGGCTTTTTTGTGTGTGTGCTCCCACTAATTCAGGAAATCCTTTCTTAAAGGACTCATGCTCTGTTTCCTTCTGGCAAAGAGAGCCCACCCAGGAAAATACCACTGTCAAACCATGCTTAGCTCTGTTCTTTTATGTCTGGGATTCATTTTTAAGGTTTCTCAGGTTATATATGTATTTAGTCGACTACGTTAGAGTGGCACTCTGTAGTAAGGAGGCTGCTTGTTTGTTTCCTGGCTGCCCAAACTCCCAAAATAACCACACAGAACTATATTATTTAAATCTTGGCCCATTAGCTCTAGCTTCTTATTTGCTGACGCTTATATATTAGTTTAACCCATCTCCATTAATGTGTGATTACCACAATGTTGTGGCCTACAAGAAACGTTTTGGAATGTCTGCTCTGGCAGTGGCTCCGTGGCTTCTCTCTTCTTCCAACATCAATTTACTTTTCCCTGTCTATCTCTGTTCTATCCTATCAGACCAAGCCAGTTTTATTTATTCATTTATGGCAATCACAGCATACAGAGGGGAATCCCACATCGTCTTAACGTTATGCTGTGTGAGCTGGACATGCAGGACCCACAGAGAGATGACTGCTGATCTTGCCTAAAGGTAAAACAGTCCTATGAGGTTCTTGCTTCATGAAAGTGTCTGTTAGATATTCTGCAGGATACAGAAGAAGATGAATGACAAACTGCCAATATAGGCAGAACTGTCTTTGAAATTTCCTGGTTCATGGAAAAGTCGACTGGATACTGTGGGCTTGTATGATGAAGATGGATGCTCCAATGATACCAAAGAACTCTGGGTGACTCTCCAGGCAGTGAGATGTCTCTTTCAATTCTAGAGTTTTGGAATTTGTTTACAATGCACTTTCTGTTTACTTAGGTAATATTATATCCTTTCGGAGTCTTTGATGGAATTGAAGAATAAATAGTCATAGTTTTCCTTAGTTATGATAAAAGATAAAGTAGATATAAATATTGTAACTATAATTTTTTGATACCTACCTTGCTATATGTTAAAATTAAAACCTTCCTTTTGTATTTAAACAGAAAAGGGGAAATGGTGTAAGAGGTCCTTCTGTATATGTGTTGCTTTTATTGGTTAATGAATAAAGAAGCTGTTTCAGACAGTGGCTTAGCAGAATAGAGCTATGCGTGAAACACTAAACTGAATGCTGGGAGAAAGAATGCAAAGTTAAGGATGAGACATAGCTCTTCCTGAGACAGATGTCAGAACTTTACCCAGTAAGCCAGAGCCTTGTGGCAATACACAGATTAATGGAGATTGGTGAATTTAAGATATGAGTGAGCCAGAAATATGCTTCAGATATTGTCCAAACAATCTTGAAAATAATATGGTTTCTATGTGATTATTTGGGGCTGAGCAGCCAGGAACAAACAAGCGACCTCCTTAAAACAAACCTAGAAATAGTGAAAGAAGTAAACTTCTTTTTGAAGTTTAAGAGATGGTTTTAGCTTTGTTTATCCAGTGTCTGCCCTTTCTACTATTTAGATACCAAACTTTCCGCATTTTATTTAACAGGGTTTAGATAAAAAGAATATATTTTAGTGTCTTTACGCAGTGTGTGTATGAATTAAAACAGTTAAAAAATGCAGGGATTCAATCTTATCAGCAGAAATTGAATAAACTGAGACACTTGTAGAAGGCTCAAGTTTTTACACTGAAATTCTGCAGAAGGCATTTCTGAACAGACTAGGAGAAATGAGTAATAACTGAATTTCTCATGCTGAGATTCAGAAGTGTGCCTGATCTGTCATTTTGAGTTGGACTTATATGCTGTCAACCTATGCAGAAGACACTAAAACCACATCTGTCATTGTATCTTAAACAGGGTGTCATCATCTGTTAGGACCCACAGATGTTAGTCTGTTCCACCTTTACTAAAGGTCAGAGAGTGAGCTAATTCTTGCTCTCTCAGAGTTGCTGACTACAATGTTGTTGGTTACAAATAAGAGATCCTGACCTAGGGTGTGGCTAATTACTATTTTGAGTACAGAAGGAGATCTACTCCTCCTTGACCAAGAGAATTCAAGCCTATTCTTGCTCCTTCAAAGAGATTGGCAGGAGGTTTCAGGGAGTGACTTCCTGCAAGATACTTCGTCTATTTCTTGTATTATGTTAATGAAGTCTGTTGCCTCACCCTTCACCTTTAGGAGTGGGGTATATAAGCATGTGAAAAATAATCACTAGCAATTTCAGTATTCACTGAATTTCCCTCCCATAGCTGTCCTGTTTCCATCTTTTATTTCTCTCATAGCTCTGTTCATTTTGCTTAATAATTCTAATAGTCAAACTCCTACCCTAGAATGTGTGAATCCCATTGAGGCTGGATGCCAACAATCATCTTTACAGAAGAGGAATGGATAGATGGAAGAAAAAGAAGTGCAAAAGCAATTGCAAGGACATTGGTAAGAATTGGTGATCAGGGCCCAGACAAAGTCTTGTCTGAGATTAGAGGAACAAAACCTAACATGTAATTTTTCCCCCTAAATACAAGCTCCCAGATAGGACCTCAGCTGTAGTTTGTGTACCAGATTAGTTGGATAAATGATTACAATATGAAATCTTTGTAGATAATTCCTGAGAGTTATTGGAAAGTCACAAAACTATGACATCGAGGTTGTCATTTGTTCCTAGAAAGGAATGTTGAAAAGATAGGAGAGACATCTTTTAAACTCAGGTAACAGAATTGCTAGAGAAAAAAAACTATAGAATGGAGATTTGTGTAATAAGGAAGAATATTTACAGTAATAACTATGGCAGTATTAGATATAGATTATTTTTTCTTTTCATATTATATAACATTACATAAGAATCTGATTGCAATTTTGAAAGTATGCTTTCTAAGATCCTCACTGACACTTTCTCCAATTTTTAAACTATGTACCAATTTTTCATATGGCTTTATTTTCTAAGATCATAACTTATCTACCATTTTAATAAATAGATTAACTTATAATTTTAAGTAAGATACTTGCTTGGTTAATCTTTTTATACCTTTAAATCATATCAAAATTAACATCCCTGTTCCTATAAAATAGTCTTTCTTGACATCCTACCCTTTGCTTTGCTGCTGGAGTTATGGAGCTACTTTTCATGCAAAAAATTTTAACCAGATACTAAGTTATCTGTTATCCTTATCACATTTGTGTGGGCTGAAATATTTATACCATTTATTCACTGAGACACAGTAACTACAAGGAACATCAAGGGACACAATACATAATAATAGTGGAATTAGTGGAGCAGCTGCATCATGTTTACTTTCTTAATTGTTGGTCTCGTGCATTAAGCTGCCAGTCTACATAGCCCAGATGGAACTCTCTACACTGTCATCCATGCCAGCGCTGGGAAAGCCAGGGTCCTCAGTAGCTCATCTGGCCAGTTGATAAAAAATAGCAATGTGTGCCTTTGTTGGATTCTGCTGCATTGTGACATCTTACTACAATTTGAGATGTACAGCAAATTGTCCAATGAATGAATGAATGATTGAATAGTGACTACTGTCACTAAAATAGCTAAAATTTATAACTCATGTTAATAGCTTCAATGCTTTAACGGTGAATCAAGTGCCATTAGTAAAGACACAGAAAAGTTACCTACTGAATTTCAGTCAAATAAAAGTTGAGCAGTTTAAAGGAGAATTTATGACTCTGTTGTCAGTGTAAAACTAGGCATTTCAGCTATATTTTAACATTCTTTGTATTCATTCTTAAAAATGCAGACATAATTGCTTCTAGAAACCATGGGAGAAGGGTAAAAGGATGAAAAATATATTATTTATATTGTGCCTTTACAGAACAGGAGTAAGGCTCTCAAGAGATCCCCAGTGATGGCAGCCAGAAATACAAGTGTGTGGTAACCAGACACCAATTTCTTGATGTAATCTACACTGTGCAAAGCAAGTTGTATATGAAAGTGAGAGCTAATCAGTTTCCATACTAACAGTTATGAATCAATATGATGAGGTTGTAGTTTGTCTATGAAAATGAGAAGCTTCAATGGAAAGCACAGAGAATGTGACACAGCACAGGGTACATGTGTGCCACAGAGGAGTACAAATACACATGTACAGGATTCACATGCATGATAGCAAGAGTTCATAAAGAGTTAGGATTTGGGGCATATATTCACTCTTAATGTCTTTTTGATTTGGTCATTGTTTGTTTGCTTTTTACATATAGTTTTGTGCTGTAGCCCTGACGGGTTTGGTTCCCTTTCTACTGACCACACTGGCCTTTTGCTCACAGTAATCTTTCTTTTATGAATTCCTGGGTGCTAGAATTGCAGGAGTCACCAGGCTTTATTTTTTCACACTAACTCTTGAAAAGGTAATATACTCACAAACAGTTTGATTAAGTACAGCAAATAATAATGTCACTTCATAGTTCTGGTTTTCTGCAATTAATGAGATGGTGGAAAAGAAAATATTCTAGATGCTATTCTTGTGGGTCAAGATGTCTCCTGTGGTGACTTCAGTTAGAATGTCCCCCACAGGCTCATATGTTCTAGAGCTGATCCTCAGCTGGTGGAACTGTTTGTGAAGGATTTGCTGGTATGACCTTATTGCAGGAGATGTGTCATTAGTGGCTGGCTTTGAGGTTTCAAAAACATTCTAGGTATTTCCAGTTTCTTCTCCATCTCTGCCACCTGCTTGAGGGCCAAGATATGAGCTCTCAGTAGTTCCTACTTGCATGACTGTGCTCTTCTATCATAGACTATAATCCTCCGAAACCACAACCTCTACTAACTGCTTTCTTTTATAAGTTTCCTTAGTCATGGTGTTTGGTACAGTAACTGAGAAGAAACTAATACAAGTACTAAGAACCCTATGAATTTTGAAAGCAAAATCTAGTATAAAATAAGCATTTGCTTACTTAAGCTTCCATATTAGTGGTGATTTGTTACAGGAGCCTTTTTTAAATGATGAAAATCCCATGATAACGATAGGGATCCTCAAACAGTGATCACTTCCCCAGGGAACTTTATATTTATGCTTTAGGGGAAAACACTATATATTTGTGCTAATAAAATAAAGTACCATCGATGGGGTAGTACACATAAAATAGAAATTTATCACACAAAGTCATTGATCTTGAAGAGATGAAGACCAAGATAAGAGCAGATTTTCTGTCTGGTGGAGACCAATCTCTTCCTTTGAGGTTGTTGATGTAACACTTGCTTCCCTGAAGGGGGAAAATGAGAGGTCAGCTTGTTTTCGGACCTTTTCTGTAGATTCCAAATTGGGGGCAACACTGTTAGACTGGTTAAACTTTAATTTGTTGATTTTTGAGGTAACATAACATTTAAACCATAGCAAAGAAAGAGAAAATATATTAGAAATTTAATAAATGTGTAAATTAAATGGTTTATTTGAAATAAATAAAAGAAGGAACGTTAGCTTGGGGCAGGATATGGGACTATATGGTGGATAGGCTCATTTCTATCCTCTGAAAGAGAAGCTGTAGTGTCAATGCTTAGCAAAGAAAAACAGACAGAAAGACTATAAAATAGGGAAAAGAGGAATACAAAAAACAAAATTTGCAGAGGGGATGCTGTTATCTGGAAACTTTGATAAAGCTCTCCTCTTTCTTCAGTGAAACATAGCACACCAGCTTAGGGAGACTGGCTTCCTGGCTGTTACCCCAACTACTGCAGTGCACCATGGAAAGCAGCAGTTTGACACATTCCGGCTGTAGAAACTTGGAGGATCCTGGCATTTCAGATCTGCCTGTGTATGGGAACATGGCTTCCAGATCATCTACAACGCTGATAGGGAAAGCCTGGCCATCACTGCTCCTGGTCAGGGTCCTACCTCGCCCTGTGTTGGTCCTTGGGGACATAGGCATTTCACCACACCTGAGCCAGCATTCTCCCTCTGCCCAGTCAATGGTATCGGGGACATTAAACATTGTGAATTGATATTGATTATTTTAATGTAATTAAGTAAACATGAGAAAAACTGCTCTATATAACATCCTCAAGTGGGTTCCTGATCAAAAGTGAAGAGTGTTTTACTTTAAATAATGGGTTCAGAAAAAAATTGTCAGCAATCAGCATAGCCAAATGCTCCTTTCATTTTCATCTGTGCAGTTGAGACCACAGTAAATGTCTATCATGGTACGAGTACTATAGCATATGGTCTAAGAAAAGGTAGAACAGATCTGTATGCCTTCCAGAGGATGTGTCTGTGACTAGCAACATCACATGAACTTCTTCCTTTTTATTCTCCCAGATGTCCAACAGATATGATAACAATACATATTTATCTGGCTGTTGTGCATGATAATTAATGGATGTACTTTGAGAATAATTAATAAATATCTGAACACAATGGTCTCAGTTATGGCAACAGAATGACTTTCTTTGGTCCTGTCTTATCTCTGACTACAGCACTGGAACTCATTTTTTATATTGCTCTGAATGAGAATCATTGTTTTTTTAACAATCCACCGTGATTCAGAAAGTTGTAAGTATCAGATTCTCTATATACATGTTGAGGTACTGGACTAGCTCCTTTCAAAAAATGTACAAAGTAGATCAGGTAGTAATTCCAACACTATTGGAATACAGTAAAACTATTTTCTATGCTTAGGTGGTGGTAGACAAACTCCTAAATATTGATAGGTTAATAGAACAAATGTATTTTTTATTCATACAAAATCCAATGTTAGCCTCTGAGACAGAAAAGGCATTCCATATGGACCCTCTCCATGAATGCAGTTTTTCCATTTTCTACAATTCTCATGCTTAGTCAGAACATGGGAAAGCAAGCTCATGATAGGGTCTAAAGAAAGACAGGTTGGATCTCTGCACTATCTCTGCTCTTTAGAATCTTCATGAATTTGGTCTTGTGAATTTAGTTTTTCCATATGAATTTTATTTGTAAAATCTGTGCAATTGATCCCTGACTCTCAAACTGTAAGAATATGACAAAAGACAGTCAACAAACGTTCTCTTAACAGTAGCATCTTCCGCCGGGCGATGGTGGCGCAGGCCTTTAATCCCAGCTCTCGGGAGGCAGAGGCAGGCAGATCTCCGGGAGTTCTAGGCCAGCCTGGTCTACAAGAGCTAGTTCCAGGACAGGCACCAAAACTACAGAGAAACCCTGTCTCGAAAAACCAAAAAAAAAAAAGCAGCATCTTCCCTTACTTTTAATATCTTTGACATATTGTAAAGACTGTATATATAAACATGTGTGTTTATAAACTTCTACTAGCATTCATGTAGGATTACAATTTTCTGAATATGTTAAACACTAGCACATCTCTGTAGTTATTTAACAATTTTTCAAACAGCCAGAGGCCTTAAATTGAAACTGTGAAAAAAAAGATGGATTCTTTACAATTCAATTCAAAACAAGTGATTAATTCAAATGCAAAACTGCCATGTGGAATAAAAACAACTATTTGCAATTTTCATAGACTGACCAACACGATATGCCTGCACCAGGAAATGATGTGAGGTATAGAAATGAATCTCTCTGACTTCTGAGGAACTGCAGAGACCCACAGAAGGTGGAGAGGGTAGATTTCCAGACGTCAAAGTTTTATGCTGCTCACAGAGATGTTTGCAATGAGATGATTGCAGCTTCCATGTGGTGTTCAAAAGAGAGAGGAAATATGCTTCATTACGTACCTAATATAGGCAGGCTTTATAAAAGTAAATGAATTAAGGCTCACCTTAATTACTTTGATTCATCCTGGGTTATTTGTGAGCATGTTCTAAGTGGGTACTTGAAGAACAGAATAAAGTCAATAAGTTCTTGTTCTTCATGAACAATCTCTTTAATCCCAGGTCAGTTCTTTAATAAAAGTGGACTCCTCCCTGCTCTGAAGTTGATGGCAGGCAAGTTGCTCCTGTGTGCTTGAGGATGGAAGACATGCATGAGCAGAGCTTCAGACTGCATATGTCTGCAATAAGAGCATGCAAGGGAAATTACTGAAAATATGATATGAGCCTATGATTCAAGTGATAATGAAGACGTGGATCTGAGGCTGATGTCTGCAGGCAATGACAAAATCTTCAAGTCAGTAATGTACTGGGACAAAGTAATATAGGGTGAGCAAATTAAAAAATGAATAGTAGCAAACCAGACTTCTCACCTTCCAACCTGGAAACTTGACTTAATTCTGCTACATCTTAGTGAACTAATCTACAAAATACGCCTGCATAGATACAAACTGATTTCTTGATTGTGACCCTTAAAGTCCTAATTGCAATGGAAATTGTGACACAAGTTGATGTATCAGTTGCATTGGGCAAACATAATATACCATAAATCAGGAAGTATGTCTAAATATGAGGATCCACAAAATAATTGTGTTCCCTAAACTCATAACTCTTCTAGTTAATGCAGAAATTGAGTAATGAATAATTTCAAATTAATAAGGAAAATTTAATTGTGATAATTACCTTTGTGTTATATACAATTAACTCATTTTAATGCGTGATCTACACGGCAGACTTTGTTTACTGGAAACAAAACAAATAACAGCAAACCAGACAGTCTTTGGTTGAGTAATTGAATACATATAACTCAGTGTTAAATCATATATCTAGTTATGCAAGGTACTTAAAAATTATATTAAGCACAGTGCCAAACCCTCTGTTATAATGAAAGGATATTTAATGTTCTGAGAGTTTGTTTAATTTAATAATAATCCATGAAATATTAATTAGAAATCATTATACAATAATAAAATTAGAAATAAATTTTTAAAACACACATTAACATATATTTGATACACCTTCAAATTAAAACACTTGGACAATAATTCTGACACTAATTTACTATATTATCATGGGAAATTTGTCTAAAGTTTCAAGGGCCTTAAGTTAAAAGCAAGACTTACACAAATTGAACAGTCTGCCTAGAACCCTTAATTATGTTTCTGTAATGTCTTAGGTAGCAAAATAAGTTGTTTGAAATATCTCCCAGAGCTTCCTTTTTTTTTCTAATTAGAATCAACAACTTAATCTGGTCTGGGTGAAATGAGATATGGATCAAATCCCTAAAACACCATCAACCTCCAGGTTCCTCACTTGCTCACGTTTCCGATTGTCCTAATGGAGGAAATACATATCCCAGTACACTTTTAAACAGAGTTGATTGGTTGGAAGCTCTCATAATTCCCCTGAAAGCAAACACTGTAATGCATTACACTGTCCTTCTGAGGATGCTGCTCTGTGTAGTTCAATCCCTGCTTGCTTTGTTTCTTTATTAAAATACTAAAATGAGCTCTGTGGCAGGGGACTTCACATCCACAGCTATTAATGTTAAATCTGAGATGCAAACTGGTAACATTCTTGGTCCTGGAACTGAGAAATAAAGAGATTAAGTTCCTCATATAATTGGTTAAATACTCAATTACCCTGTTTCACAAACTCTAGGAGGATCACAAGGGACAATTGCAGCATGATATTGAAGAAATGTGCCTTAAATTAGTTTTTAAAGTTCTAATTTCAGCAACAAAATCGGTTTCATATATATTTGTGGTTCAAAATTTACCAAGCTGTTCTTAAAAACCCAAATGTTTTATGTTCTTATAACAACCAACAAAGTCCCTAGTAAGCTGTAGAAAAAAAAGAAATTATGTCTTTAGCCTTCTAATGGTGTTAGCATTGTAATACAAAAAATGCAATAATCACAGGGCTGAGTGGCAAAGATCTCCTCTTATGAGATTTGAAATATAATATTCAGGGGAATACGGCTTTCAGGAAAAGGAACATAACTGGCTTCTAAAATTAAAGCTCTCTTTTTATTGGTATAAATCCATCAGTGCTTAAGAGCCTAAATGTCTCATGTTACTGCATCTTGTATCTTGTTAGGCCGTGTTCAGTGGATATTCCTTGATTCCTTGGAGGCCTGTTTTTTTTTTTTTTTTTTCAGGGAAACTAAGGACAAGCTGATCTCGGGGAGAGGAAACAAGGTTTGGGAGGAACAGGAGGTATGGAGGGAGAGAAAACTGAGATCCAGATGTAGAAAAGAATAATAGTTAAGAAAAAAAAGGAAAAGGCTACGGATGGGAGTTGAATAAAAAAGAAAACTTCTTAGAACATAACAGTGAACCACGATTTACAGAATAACTTAAGCAGATGGCATTGCAACTGTAAAACAATTTCTAAAGATATTGATGCTATTGTCATTACCAGCTGTCTGGGGATAAACATGATCAGACATTCTGAGCAATGAGTTGTCATAGCCTTGATTTAGCTCAAACTTACAGGTGAAAATCCTCCCAAGGAGAATTACTTTAGCTCCAAATCTCTTCTCAGGGGAGAAAAGAGTTGAACCACACATTAAATAACTCTTGGGAGTGGTTACAGTCTAGCCTACTTGGAATGCTAACAGCCCAAGCAGATTTTTTACTCTGGAGTTCAGTGAGGACGGAGAAGACAGAGCTAGCTTTGGTCAACTGCACCACTGAGTTAAGTGAGAGTGGATACAAGAAGAACTTGTCAGAACCTGCCTTTTCCTTGGGTGAAGGATATCCAGTTTCCCAAGCCTTCTACAGCATGCCCAAGCTTCTATAGCATGTGCAAGCTGTCCTAAGTCTTGCTTTCCTGAGGTCGATAACGCCTCTATGTGCTACCCAGCATACTTTGAGCCAGATTAATGAGAAAGATAGTGAGGGACTATCATTCTTGTAAGGCAGGGAGACTGTCTGTGAAGACCAATACCAGAAGGTGCTCCCCCTTGTATGCCAATACTAACAGAGAAAAATCGCAGAAAATGGGAACTTAGAGAAATTCTTTCTAAAGAAAAGAAAAAAAATACCTTGAAGTGGACCTTAAATAAAGTTGAATTAGTAATGTAAAATGAACCAAATGTCCCTGACATAAAATCAGCAATAACTGAGGAAGACATATCCATGATATCACCCAGTCCCAGAAATGGATCTCCACAGAGTTTTTCCAAGCCTAACTTTTCAAATTTCTCTATGTTAGACTCAAATTACACTTCCTTAACTCATTTTAAATGTAGGCCACAGCTTCAGTTTGATGCCTTTATTAGTGGACCTGTAAAGACTGGTGCATGGAGCTTTGTGAGTCCACATTTTAATCAACCTTTTTATTGTTCTCAATAGTTCTAGAGTTCCAGCAATACGTGGCTTAAGACAGCTCTCCTTCAACCGATCTGTGAGTTTAGTTGTGGTCTGAAGTGTCTTGTTGGTCATATTGTCAAACCCAGCAAGTCACATTCTTGACTCTATAAATCAGAGCCCTCATAAATCACTTTTATGTGGTCAAACTCACCACACAGAACTTCAGATAGCAGGAGGAAAGCTAGTAAGTGTCTTGAAAGGAGGGCAGCTAGACTTGAGTTGGATGAGAGATACTAGCCAGCGAGAAACTGTAAATCTTTAGTCACAAAAAACAGGACATATTTTTAAGTGTCTCACAGACTGATTTGAGAAAAGGAAGCAGTTATCCTAAACGCCAGAATCAATGTAAAATCAATAACAAGAACCAGTGAAACGTCACTTAAGCATCAGGAAAAGATCTTTTTTTTTTAATCTGTGAGAGTTGTGATGGCAAATTACATAGTACTTCAGCTTTCTTTAAAAAAAAGAAAAGAAGGAAGGAAAATAACATTTCTGAATGATGTGCAATTGCATGGTGTGTACAATCCATCTGCTATGATGTTCTTAGTTGCAAGTGACATGGACATCAAATCTAAATCAGTTCAACAGCAGAGGGGTTTGCACATCCAGGGGCAATCATCAGTTTTGCAATCCCAGTCCACGCATGCCAACTACTGTTCCTCCAGTGTAGGATGGAAACTCCAGGTTTTCACTAATTTAGATGGCAGTAGACAAGTTAATTCTGATGGTGGTGGCCTATTGATCATGCACTAAAGGTCTTGGCTAGGGTTGTTTACCCAGATATTTTGGTTAAGTAGAGTAAGACTCTTGAAGTTCACCATAGAATCGTTTCTCCTATTGTCTCAGGTGCAACCAAACACATACTCTCAGTACCTCGAGTCAGTTCTGAAACATCATCTGTGATTGGGGCTTTGTTGAAACCCTTAAACCTGTGCTGTTATGGTATGGAAGTCCCTGTCCACTGGGGTGTAAAGAAAGGGTAATCTCATTGGGGGCCAAAAAGTCCTGTGCCATTGTGTGATCTCAGTCACTGTTGAACTGCATCACAGTGGGCAAGATTCATTGGAGCATCTCCAAACATTTGACCAGGTAATATTAAGATGAAAATGACCTTTGAATGCTTTCATTATATGTTTTTGAAATCTATACTGTAAGTGATATTCTAAAAACTTGTTTAAATTAATATATAAAAATTTCACTAATTTCCCAGACACTCATTAAATCCTATGTGGACATTTTGTCCCTGGGCTTTGAGTTTCTTGTCTTCTGTAGATTCTTGGAAGTTAATATTGAGACACTTAGGGACAGAAAAGGCTATGTGCCAGTCACTCCAGGGCTGAAACTGTCTGTGATGAGAGAAAATGCCACAGAAAGCAATTGGAACCAATGCTGTAACTCAGGGTGATTTTTTTCTTCCTCTTTACCCCCTTTGTCATTTTTCTCCTACAATTATTCTGTCTCTTTCTCTATGATCTCCTTTATCCTTCTTTCTTCATTTCTTCCCCTCATCTTTCTCTACCCTTCCTTCACCTTCCATCAGCCAGTTTGTTAGATACTGAAATTTATGCTTCTTGCTGTGTTTCTTTATTTTGTATCTCCAAATTACCAAGGAACACAAGGAGGTGTTCTTCTTTGGGTGGATAACTTAAAAATTGTGACAGATTATGCTTGTTGTTATTAGAAAACAAACTCATATGGGTACAGTTTATCATTCCCTTTGTAGATGCCCATTAGTGCATACATTCTTAGCAATTCTGAACTGGAAGCATAGCTCAGCAGTGCAAAAGTTCCAAAGCATGAACTAGGTCATGAGTCTGACTCTCAGACCTGCTAAAAGTACATCTCCATCATAAAAACACTGACATAAATAAACACAACAAGAAGAAAGTTCCCATGAACTATGTGTGAAAATAACCAGCTGCATTTTACCCAACCTGTGTCCATTCTATCACCTACAGTGTCCATTTCACCTACACTAAAACCTGTTCGAGGCCATAGTCTGCACTACATTGCATTTCTCAGAGACACTAGTTTTTAAGCCAAATAAATGCTACTCAACATTACATGCTAAACAACTCGTTTACTTTCTGTTAACAGTCTTTGATTAAATACAGTAATAACAAGTAAATTTGTGGGTGTATTAATGTTTAAATCTGTACCACACCCTCAATTCTGTAATTCATTTATTAGGTTTTATGTGAAATTGTTAAACTAGAAAATTAAAAGTCATCCAAATAGAAGTGAATGCTCTTCAAGAACAGCCATTAATTGGGCATTTATTTGGGCAGGCACTACAGGATTTAATTCTGTAGTTGTCTGGTTTCTCTGAAAGAAATCCCTCAGATGGAGTCACCACTGGTCTACATGGCACTTAGGACACTTTGAATTTTCTATCTGATATCCTGCCTCAGATTTCTTTTCTTTCACTTCTATATTATTGAAACTACAACCTGAATTTAAATACTCACAGATAAACTTTGATTATGGCTAAGTATTGTAAGAACCGAGCAGGAAGTTTGCACTTAACTGAATCAGGATAATAACTGCAGATGTTATACTTTGCTTGGTTAGCTAAGTAAAATATTTTCTAATGGCCAACAGCCTAAGTAAATATTTAAAGATTTATTCCCAGGAATAAAAGACAAACAATCGACTATAAGAAAAAATGCCATATTTATCATATTTAAAACAAGTAGAGGGCTCAGTGTTTGAGTGCATACTGCTCTTGCTGATGGTTTTGGTAGCCACTCACATAAGGCAGCTCACAACTGTTTGTGACTCCAAGTCCAACAAACCCAATGCCCTCTTCTGGTCTCCCTGTCACTGAATTGATGTGTACATACCATATGGAGAGAGACACAGACACACAAATTCATGACTGATCCAGCCAGAGACCCATGCCATGAGAGTGAGCCCACCCCTGACAATGCCTGAAATGCCAGGACTCAGAGACCAGATCGCATAGAGACCTAGGATGGAACCAAACATGACTGGGAAAGAAAGTCAGTATAATTATGCCTAATGATATTCTGATATACCTAAATATGCCTAACTCAATAGTTAACAAAATTAATTCATGCAGCAACTGTTAAAAACAGATGTAGGAACTCGCAGTCAAGCATCAGGCCTAGCGCAGTGAACCTTGATAGAAGGGGAAGAAGAATTGTAGGAGACAGAAGGGTAAAGGACATCACAAGAAAACCCACAGGCTCTACCAACCTGGGTTTTTAGGAGCTTATAGTGACTGGTCCAACAGCCAGGGAGCCTTCAGTGCAGAGGCTGTCTCTGATTCTTTTCCTTGGACTGAGTTGCCTTGCCCAGCTTTAATCAGAGGCAAGGTGCTTAGTTTTCCTACAATTGTTATTTTATGTTTTGTTGTTGTCCATGGGAGGCATTGATCTTTTCAGAATAGAAATTGCAGAGGAGTGAATGTGGGGTGGGGGTGGGTGCTGAGGGGAGGTGGGGGTGAGACTGGGAGGAGGGGAAGGACGGGGAAATGTGACCAGGATGTGAAATAAATTAATTAAAAATAACTTTTAACAGTGGAAATAAAAATAAACAACTGAGCATTGTCTATATGTTTTGTGTTAACTGCCAGAAAGTTTAATGTGGAGAGATTTAGATAGAGGGTGTGTGTGTGTGTGTGTGTGTGTGCAACAACAAATGTTAGAGATACTATTTTCTCTAAAACAAAAGTAAAGCAGCAGTTGTGAAAACCTGAATCAGAAAGGAAAGCATTCTCTGGAGGATTTTCTTTAGGGGCCAGGTTGATATCCAAACTCGACCAGAAAAATAAGTGATCTGGCACAGTCCACGGTCATCAGCACATGCTACTGTGAGGGGAGTTGTGGCAAATTCACACACTTGAATCCAGCAGCCCCAAGTCAGAGCACAAACTGAACAAACTGCAAGCATGTTACTCTTGAGTTCTGTTTTTTCCTCCGGTGAAATACTGGCAGAATGACACCTTTGCTCCAATTCTTATAGGTAACCCTGAGCACAGATTGACAGTCAAGACGGTGATTTCAGGTGAAAGATTCTCTCAAAGCTGCAACTTCAGTGGAAACCTCTTCTACTTCTCAAGTTACCATCAGTGTATTAATCTCTGTCTCTGTTTATCTGTGTATCTGTCTCCTGTGTGTGTATATCTATGAGTATGTGTCTGTACATGCGCATGCATGTCCGTGTTTGTGTATGTTTATCTCTCTGTGTCTGTGAGTGTGTCTCTCTGTGTGTGTCTGTGGCATATCTGTGAGTATGTATCTGGATGTGTGTGCCTATGTGTGTGTGTGTGTATCTGTATGCATTTGTGACAGTGCTTTGTTTGAATGTGTGTCCATGTGTGCATGTGTATGAGTGTATGTGAATGTGGATGTGTGTATGTATGTATGTGTGAGTCTTTGTGTATATGGGTATGACTGTATGTGAATGTGGATGTGTGTATGTATGTGTGAGTCTGTGTGTATATGTGTATGACTGTATGT
>NW_004949112.1:4832400-4840811 GCF_000317375.1 Microtus ochrogaster
TGTATGTGAATGTGGATGTGTGTATGTATGTGTGAGTCTGTGTGTATATGTGTGTGAGTGTGTGTCAATGTGTGTGTTTCTGTGACTGTGTATGTGTCTCTGAGTGTGTGAAGGTGATCATAATTTAAGAAGACCATAAAATTTGCTTCTCAGAAATGAAATTAGAACATTTAAAATGTTATTAAAATTAAGAAGTTTCTAGTTACTGGTTAGATAAATTTTGCCTATGATATTAAGTACAGTAACAGAGTTTTCAAAAGCTGTCTCCAAGCTCAGCTAGGGGTTAGTTAATATGGTAAGAACCTAACTTCTTTATGTTCAGGAAAAGGTGAGCAATCCTCTTTGGTACAAATTTCCATCAGCTGTGTTGGACTAGGGTGCTGTCTTAAATGGTGGGGCTGGGAGAGCAGAGACGGATTTATGCAGGCATGTAAGGTGTCAGGAAGTAGATTTACAGCTCCACTTCAGAAGGAACTAAAAGTGTCACTCTGTGACTTTTTGCTCTTAGGTTCTCACAAACACTCTTTCCATACACAATAGGTTTTCACTGCTGGCGAGATGAATTGTTTTCCAAAAACTCTAAAACAGGTTGGTATGTATACCAGTTATCTAAAGCTAAGAAAGGTTCTCCAGGAGCTGAGATTATAAACAGCATTTAAGGAACATCTTGGTTAGCAGAGGGAGACAGTGACATACTCCACACCGGGGAAGCATATTTGTTTGCGCTAGCCAGTGCATGGGAGTCTGGGGCTGACAAGGTGTGACATGAGATGTTAAAAGCACTCACCCTAGCGTGCCCTCCTTGACTTTAAATCTTGGGTTCCCAAAACATTGGTGCAAATGAGCAATCTATGCTCTTTTATGTGGCAAATGTTCTAGTCAGGAATTAGATAACAAAATACACAACAAAGAAGCAAGTAATTTAAATTTTAAAAAAAATGTCTAGTGAAATTCATGAATGATGTAAGGTTGGGAGGTAGCATCTATGAGAAGGGCAGAGGTAGCAGCTGAAGGTGTTCATAGGAAAAGTGAAATTGGAGCACTGGGATAAGCGTGTAGCTGGAAGGAACAGAGAGCGCTGTGGTAGTTACTGTGAGTGATTTAACTTTTTGGAAACAATTTAAAACTACTTTCTATTATTTGTTGTTACTTTAATCTGTAGTTACTCTTTTAAAATGGGTAAAAAATTACTTTTCTTATATTCCATGATATTTGCATGTTTCTTCTAATTACTACTTTTAAATTAATAAAAGTAGTTAATTAAATTTTAATATTAATAAAAATAATTAATTAATTAACTATTTATTTTTGAGACGTACTCTCAAAGTGGAAAGTGTATCAAACTTTATTTTAACCAACAATAACCTTGAACTTTTGATAGTCATGCTTGCACTTCCACAGTGTTTACATTTTAGGCATGCAATACCAGACCCTGTTTGTGGGAACCGAAGGCTTTCTGCATGCTAGGAAAACACTCTACTACCCAAGCTACATCCTCTGCACGCAGTTACTCTCATTTTCAAAACTTTAAAATTTAAAGGTGTTTTACCAAGTTACATTTTTCTTTTATGATCATTTGACACTCTAAGTCTTACGACTATGAAATATCAAGTGTTCAATTTAATTCTTTGACTTTCTTAATAAAATTGTTTTAAAATATTTCTTTATTCCTGTTTGAGGTCTCATATTTGGAAAAGCACAATGACTTTTTTATAAATGATCCATTTGATAAACCTGGCTCTTTTATTCTATATTCTTCTTTATGCTAACTTTAGCCCAAAGTGAATACTTTTTTGTGTGTTTTGTATCCTTTTCTCCTGACCATCTTCTCCTTCAGGAAGGCTGAGTGTAACGTTAGCATTAGTATTGTTAGTGTTTCTTAAAGGTAAAGGTAACAACAAATACTTCTTTAACATTTTCCCACCTGAATCTTTGGAAAACTGGCCAGAATAAGACTGCAATCAACGTCAGCCCATTTATTAAGGGGGATATATTGAGAGCTGGATATTGGGTGACCTGTTACCTTGATCTACCTCTCCCGGAACTCTGGAAGACAAGAAGCAGATGGAAAAGTAGAAAGTTCTCCCCATGCATTGATTCAGGAGTAATTTGTGTCATCAAAGTTAAAAATAATTCTGAACTAGGAGTTGAAATAAGTGTGGACAATTGCTTTTACCATTGAATTGGCCTAGATCACTCAACAGAACTTACACACAAAATAAGTGATGTATTTCACTTTTAAATTTCAGTGATTTTTAAACTTAGCACTCCACTCATCTCCATGATGAAAGCTGTGCAGGGTTGGCCTACTTTAAATGATAAAATTTAGTTTTTGAGTGCTACAATCTCAAATTTGATATTCAATAATGCAGTGTTACTGATATTCAAATAAGCATCACACAACCTTGTGCTGAGAAGTTATCTGAAAGAATTCATACTGTTAAAATTGAAAATCAAAATCTGTTAAAGAGTTATGATAAGTTAGCAGATAGAGTATCTCTCCAGGAAGGCAATCTCCACACCATCCAAATAATAACTATGGATGAGAAGTTATCATTGCTCTATGTTTAATATACATTTAATAAGAGAACAAATAAGTGTGAACATGGAATTTAGAGCATGGATTCAACACATTGTTTATTCTTAAAAGCAATCTGGAAGGTTGGGACTTTTGCTTGTGTGGAATGTTGTACCTGTGCTCAACTTGTTTTTCTCTTCTTGTGACTTAGCCTTAGCCTTCTCACCTAGGTTGGTCTGCCACATCAGTGTAAACATGGTGGGTCCATTGCCTTATGCAATTCCATGTATGCCAGAGTATGGAGTGTTGAAGTTCTTACAATCAAAATTCCTAAAAATCCCTAAGGTCTAAAACCAGTATTTCTTTTAGATAGATCCTCAGCATTTATCTAGGGCTATCCTCAAACTCACTAGATAGCTCTAGCAGGCTGGACCTCCCAATCTCTATACTTCATATTCATCTTCTTGAAATTTTAGTCTTCATGCAATTTTTTAAAATTTATTTTAAAAGATGTATTGGACATGTCTAAAACTCATGATAAGACATTAGTAATCACATTTTCACATGCATGTTTTATAAGCATGAACACTTGTATTAATTATACTAATGATTGTCACACAAGTATGATGCACCAACAGATAAATCACATTCATAATGAAATTAAGCAAAAACAGAGTGAAATTACTGTGGCTTGTGACTGCATTGTGCTCTTTTTACATTTATTGTTAATTAGGTCTATAGGGATGTTAGTCTGTTTGTGGGTTTATGCATGTAAATGAAGGGACATGAGCCCAGAAACACTGGATCTCCTGGAGCTGGAGTGCCAGGTAGTTGTAATTCTCTCAAAGTGGGTTTAGGGAATCTGGATCCTCTCCAAGAGCAGTACATATTCCTACCAACGTAGCCATCTCTCTAACCTTGTAACTGATCTGGATGACTCTGATAGACAGTTGAAGTGCTGGGAAGGAATTTCTCAGGAATGACCTAGATAACATAGCATCCAAAAGCAACGACCTCAGCAAAATGAATCCTTTACAAATAACAATGTACATAAGGCTGTACCTCTCTTTCTAAAGAGGATTTAAGTGTTTCTTTGTATACAGAAAGTCTGTACACATGGCCGTGTTGTGGCAATACACATAAAGAGTCAGAGGTTTTCAATAACTAAAATCAAAAAGAAGTGTAAAGGAGAACCATTCATAATCTGATGTATATAAATCCTGCCGGCAGACAATGGAAAAAGAGAACCAAGGTTAAGCCATGTACTCCAGAAGTTAAGAGTAACGGAAGAAAATAGGGGGAAGACAAAGAGTGTCTAGTGAAGCAAAATAGATTCTAGGGACTCCAACACGAATTACAATAGATGTACAAGATAATAACAGAATATCCAAGAAAAGAGAAGCCTATGTTTGTATTTTCTAAACTACAAAAATTACTAAGATTGTCTGAAAATACACTGCAACATTTTACTTAGCAAATATCTGTTGCCGTATTAAATACGAACGAACTATTTTTTATTTTTATAGTCATAAAAAAGTAATAGGAAAGTAGCTAATAAGCTAATATACAATAAAATGAAATTGTAAGATAGAGTAAATACATAAGAAGTCAAAAATTGAAGGGATGACAGTGAAAACAGAAAAAAATTAAAAGAAGAAATTTGAGTAAACAGAAGCAAATGGAAGGAGGTGTTACCACCAGAATAATTTTCTAATCTCCCATATAGAAATATGTTTATATTTTTTATAACAATCTAGAATGTGCTGTGAACCTCCACTGGGAAAGAAGACATGACTTTAGAAGAAGTCAAATAAAGACTTAAAATATTTTGAGCAGGGATCTATACTGTCCTCAAGGGTTACTGCCTGAAGCATGAGATGAAATGAAGATATTTACGCATCCTTATGATGACTTTCCTTTGATACATAATTTTATTACTGGACACCAAGCTCATGTTACTCTTCTTACCTATGGCTCTCAGAACTCCCTTGACCAGTCTAGTTCCACAAAGAGATATCCAAATTTTCCAACTACTTCCATTGTTGAGTGTCCTCCAAAGATCATTCCCTAGGGAAGAGGGCTTAAGTCTGATCAAAATCAAAAACCTTCTTCAGACAAATATCACTTCTCAAGGGCAGAAAAGATAGGTCTCAGAAAAGGGCTGGACTTGAAAGAATGTAGACCTGATTTTGAACTTCAGAACCCACATTATATAAAAAATGTGGCACACATTTGTGGTCCCAGATCTGGGGAGGCAGTGATAGGAGAATCAGGATTGTTGAGTGTCGAGCAAGCCCAGCTGATCCAGAAAGATCTGTGTGTGTGTGTGTGTGTGTGTGTGTGTGTGTGTGTGTCTGTCTCTCTTTCTCTTTTGTGTGTGTATGTGAGAAAGAGATAGACAGAGAAAGAGACAGACACACGAGAGAGGGGGGAGGGAAGAGGGAGAAGGTGAGAGAGAGAGAGAGAGATAATCAAATATGCAAGTACTACATAGAAAATCTAAAGTTACAGTGACTAACCCTATAACATTTAGGGACAAATTTACTCATATTATAGATGCTATTACTTGTATTTTCATAGTGTCAATTCACTTAGGAAAAAATATTGATAATGGAGCTGGAAACATAGCTTAGCATTTAAGAGCCCCTATTCCTTTGCTATAAGACCTGATTCAATTTTTAATTTTTTAGCATTTAAATGGTTTACAGCCATCTTTAAATGCAGTTCCAAGAGATTAGGAATCTCTTCTGAATTATGTCAGCATTGCATAGATATGCATGAAGGCAAACATCCACACATATCAAATAAAATTAATGTAAAAAATTAAGTGATCAATCGGTAGTGGCAGGCATTATGTTCCCTTCTTACTATACGTGGTAGAATTCTCCTTTGTACGATTGCATACAGTAGAGTTTGCCAAAGTATAATGTCAAACTAGAAAATTCAAGGTATTTTCCTTATGAAATAATCAAATCTTGTGATAATTAAAATTATTTTATCTCTCCCTGCATTTGTTGGCCTAGAAAAATATTAGTTTCCTACCCTCTCACTAATTGTAGATGTATATGTAACTTTCATGTACACGTGACCATGAGCCGTTTTCATCTAAAAGTTCAAAGATTCCTGAAACATGGCCTCATTCCTGCCCATTTGATCATATTTTTATCATCTCCTTTTATAATCTCTCTGATATGAGCAGATAATTGAAGTTAGGTGACTTGAATGACTTTTCCAAGGTTGAGATCCAAGCTATAAAGGCAATGCCGACAAGATAATGACTGTGCTGCATTTACTGATGATGTCAAATCCATTCATGGATGGCGATAAGGTCACTGAGCCCCTGTCTGATGCCTGAACTTCCCTTCAACAATGAAATATAAATGTTTCTCTTCGTTTTGTGACATTTTACAGTTTAGTCATGTACATTTTTTGTGATTTCAAATCAATGTTTCTGCCTAACTTTGAAAGTTAGGGATCTAATGTTAAACCAAAAGGCAACAGTAATTTTGAAAATAATGACTCTTGATGAGCACTTTCCATGCTGTAGTTATTTGCTCAGGAAGTCAGCTCTTTGTGATCAATACTTAACACAACTTGAATTTCACAGATGAAAAGCTTTCCCTGAAGGAAGCTAAGTAGCTTGACCAAGATCATACTGCTGAAATGGGAAACGCTGGGGTCTTTCCCTTTTAAATGTGAGCTTACTATACTCCTCATGTTGTCTTCAAAGTTGTGCTTCTCCTACCTCAGTCACTTGTGTAGCTGGGATTATAGGCTTTCAACCCTGTGCCCGAACTGAGAATTTTAACTATTCTTTTCTAATGGGAAAGTGTACATGGATTTTTGTTTAGTAAAGTCTATGTGTTTAAAGAAAAACAACCAGTCTTGGTGATTCCCATTGCCATGGGTTGTGACTGGTACATGCTTGCCTATCCCTTCAGTTGAACCTAGTATATGTTCATCATACCCCCTCCTGAAATCAGTGTGTAGGGAGTGCCTACCATCCTTCATCTTCCTGCTGCTTTCACTCACATTGCAAAGGGGCTACACAATAGTGCCCCAGCTACACAGTGTATGTACAGTTTTGGCTGGGACACTAGAGTAACTAATTTCTTATGTTTCCTGACATGTTCACCAGGCACATCAAACCAACAATACTGAATAAGCTATCAAGGTCAACCCTGCTGTGTCCAGTAACTCTACAACAGATCACAGAGCAGGAGATCAACAGGAGTAAGTAAAGAGCTCAAGATGATGATGGAGAAATATCAGTGAGAATTAAGAGCATACACATAGGGAGTTAAATAGCACAATATATAATATCTGTGAAAAGTATACAGAGAATGAAAATCAAGTTAATAAAAGGGTTGTTAAAGAAAAAAATAAAATTAAAAATAATTTCTTTGTAGAGACAAAGACAAAAACACAAAATATGAAAATATTGGGATATAGCATGGGTAAGCAAAGAAGGAGCTGTCTAATAAGTACCTATATCTTGAACTGGAGGGATTTCAGATAATTAACCAAACAAGGAATCTTATGGATTTAGAACAGAAAGGTTAAGAAAACCCAAGACAAGGAATGATATAACAAATATCAAAGCAGAAGCAAATGAAAAGAGCCTGAGAAGACTAGCAAGGTTAACAAACAAACTTTTCTCTAGACAAGTCAAACATGATTAGATAAAGTAAAGAAGACATATATACCACATAATTATAACATGTTATTAAAATTATACTTTTTTTTGTTTTACTAAATCACTTTGAACAAAACTATCTTGTAGGGGAAGGACTTTATTTCAGCTTACACTTCTAGGTCAGTCATTCACTGAGGGAAGTCAGGTCAAGAATTCAGGGCAGGAACGTGGAGTCAGGAACATGGAGGAACACTGGATGCTGGCTCCCTCTCTAGGCTGCTCCCAGACTGATGTTCACCTCTTTTTTCTGACTACAGATAGATCCTGTCACCGTAGATTGGATCCTCCCTTCATCAGCAGTGAGGCCCATTCTTTCTAACAAGGTTACAGGTCAATCTAATCTAGATGATTTAATTGAAGTTGACTCTAGTAGGTGACTTGAGGTCATATCAAATTGACAATAAAATAATTATCAAAATTAGTTGAAGAGAGACCAGCGCCGGGCATGCTGGGAACTGTAGTTCCCGCCTGCCGCCCAACTTCAGGGGTGGCAGTAAAAGCTGCTAGGTCGGGCTCCGTTTCTAGCACCTGACTAGCGGCGGTGGGGAGGCCCGATGGTGGGATGAGGGCAGGGTCACTGCGACAGCCAGCAGGCCAGTGCCCTGGCCTCTCCGGTGCTCGCCGCTCCTCAGCACCGCCCCCGAGCCGCGGTGCTCCTCCCCCTCCGTCCCCTCCCGCTCTACTCGCAGCCGCCTTCGCCTCAGGAGCAGCCGCCACCGGTGCAGCCGCCTCCGGAGCCGCGCGCAGCCATGGCCGAGAACCCCGGCTTGGAGAACCACCGCATCAAGAGCTTCAAGAATCAGAGCCGCGTTCTGGCTATTACGAACAATGCTGCTATGAACATAGTTGAGCATATACTTTTGTTGTATGATGGAGCCTCTCTTGGGTATATTCCCAAGAGTGGTATTGCTGGGTCCAGGGGTAGGTTGATCTCGAATTTCCTGAGGAACCGCCACACTGCTTTCCAGAGTGGTTGCACAAGTTTGCATTCCCACCAGCAATGGATGAGTGTACCCCTTTCTCCACACCATGCCCTTCAATAGAAGAATGGATGAAGAAAGTATGGAATATATACATATTAGAGTACTACTCAGCAGTAAAAAACAAGGACTTCTTGAAGTTTGTGTACAAATGGATGGAAATAGAAAACACTATCCTGAGTGAGGTAAGCCAGACCCAAAAAGAGGAACATGGGAT
>NW_004949112.1:4841671-4873505 GCF_000317375.1 Microtus ochrogaster
ATGCTCACCTTACTAGACCTGGATGGAGGTGGGTGGTCCTTGGACTTCCCACAGGTCAGGGAACCCTGATTGCTCTTTGGGCTGACAAGGGAGGGGGACTTAATTGGGGGAGGGGGAGGGGAAGGGAAATGGGAGGCGGTGGCGGGGAAGAGACAGAAATCTTTAATAAATAAATAAATAAATAAATAAATAAATAAATAAAGCACAAAACCTAACACTAGAAGCTATATTGCAGAATGCTACAAGTGATATCCCTGTAGTCCAGTTGAGTGCTGTCCAGGCAGCAAGGAAACTATTATCCAGTGACAGAAATCCACCAATTGATGACCTAATAAAATCTGGGATTTTACCAATTCCAGTCAAATGTCTAGGAAGGGATGATAATCCTTCATTACAGTTTGAAGCTGCTTGGGCACTAACTAATATGGCATCGGGAGTCTCTGCACAGACTCAAGCTGTTGTACAGTTAATGCAGTGCCTCTTTTTCTGCGACTCCTCCATTCCCCACATCAGAATGTCTGTGAACCAGCGGTGTGGGCTTTGGGAAACATTATAGGTGATGGTCCTCAATGGAGAGATTATGTCATATCACTGGGAGTTGTCAAACCTCTTCTGTCCTTCATCAATCCCTCCATTCCCATCACCTTCCTTTGGAACGTCACATGAGTCATTGTCAATCTCTGCAGGAATAAGGACCCCCCACCGTCTATGGAAACAGTTCAGGAGATTTTGCCAGTTTTATGTGTTTTCATATACAACACGGACATAAATATTCTTGTGGACACTGGGCTCTGTAATACTTGACAGATGGATGAAATGAGCAGATACAGATGGTTATTGATTCAGGGGTTGTACCATTCCTGGTGCCCCTTCTGAGCCACGAGGAAGTGAAAGTTCAAACAGCAGCACTCAGAGCAGTTGGAAACATAGTGACCGGCACTGACGAGCAGACCCAGGTGGTTCTTAACTGCGATGTCCTGTCCCACTTCCCAAACCTCTTATCACACCCGAAAGAGAAAATAAATAAGGAAGCAGTTTGGTTCCTTTCCAATATAACAGCAGGCAATCAGCAGCAAGTTCAAGCTGTAATAGATGCTGGATTAATCCCCATGATCATTCACCAGCTTGCTAAGGGGACTTCGGAACACAAAGGGAAGCTGCTTGGGCAATTAGCAACTTAACGATAAGTGGCAGAAAAGATCAAGTGGAGTACCTTGTACAACAGAATGTAATACCACCATTCTGTAACTTACTGTCGGTGAAAGGCTCTCAGGTGGTTCAGGTGGTTCTACATGGTCTTAAAAACATCCTGATAATGGCTGGTGATGAAGCAAGCACAGTAGCCGAAATAATAGAAGAATGCGGAGGTTTGGAGAAAATTGAAGTTTTGCAGCAACATGAAAATAAAGACACATATAAATTAGCATTTGAAATCATATATCAATATTTCTCTGGTGATGATATTGATGAAGATCCCAGCATCATTCTTGAAGCAACGCAAGGAGGTACTTACAACTTTGATCCAACAGCCAACCTCCAGACAAAGGAATTTAATTTCTAAGGTCCATTAAGTGCAACATCGTTCATTCAATACAAACACCACCAAATGGCCACCAAGCTATAAGACAGCAAGCAGCAGAAGGCTCCCAGCACTCTTGCCTCTTGGTTTTGTTGCTTCTAAAGCAAGCCATGTCTCAGTCACTTTGCAGTGGCCAAAAGTCACTCTCACATGGACTGTAAATGCACATGCATGATTTCCTGAACTGTTTTAGAATTCTCCTTAACAATCTCAACTACCCTATTTTCCCATGTTCCCTGGTGGCACATGCTGACAACTGCAGTCTCCAGTTAGAATTCTCCATAGTGGTGACATATCAGCTGGCCGCTGTTACTCCTTTGGAAAAAGGTGCACTGTGGATCAAGACACTTTGGTATGATGTATATTCATGTTGGAAGACTACAGAGGTGCAGTGTGATCTGAGCCTCCATCATTGTCCTCCTCAAACATATTTTCATATTCTTATGTGGAAGAATTAAAGTACAAGCCAAATTATTTTCATTGGTGGAACTGACACAAAAAAGTAATAACTTAAAAACAAGAAACTTGGTTATTGATTAAAAAAGATCAGTTTTTTAACACTGTACTTCACCTACCATTAATTGATGTGTTTATTATCTGCCTCAGAAGCCAGGGTTGGAGCAAGAGCTTTAGATACCAATGGTAATGCTTTCACCATTATACCTCATTTTTGAGAACAGCAAAGCCTATTTGACCACTCACTCAGCCTGTCTGTTCCTGATATTTTTAATAAGCAAATGATGTGCATGGTCTCTACCTGAGCTGCAACCTGTTACAGACTTGAACTTCTGTTAAGTTGAAAGCAAGAGTCCCTGACTACAAAAAAATACATCAATAAATAAATAAGTCAAAACAGGAATGGAAAAGGTCTAAAATACTCATTGGTAATGTTTTAAGATAGTCTTGCTTTCAGCTTCCAGGAGTTATTTTTTTTGTTTTAATTTGATAATTAGATATGGTTGATTTATATTAGGTTTAAACTGTGGAGCTTTCATGTTTACTGTAATTTAGTCTTAAAACATTTTTTTGAACACAAGAAATATTTATTAGATAAATAATATTTTTCAAGGGTCTTAAACAGTTTCTCCAACTTAAGTTCTGAACACAGATGCTCTAACTTATCTACATTCTGAAAAGTGCAAGTCTTAAAACATTTTTACTTAGTAACCAGTACTTTTGATAAAGTGGTGGCAACCAGCCAGCAACTCTTTAGAAGTGTTCCAAGACTTCATTCTTGAGGATTGGGGAGCTCATTCTGATCCCACTCAGAGCATCTGCATGTTAAAGAGAAAGCCAGGATCTGTGTAGAGGAATGATGTGCAGTTATTTAACTCAGCCCGATTTGCAGAGTTCTTTCATCTGTAAAATCTGGTATTACTATGTAAAGTCATTGCTTTTGGCAAATTGTCTGACCCAGATATTGATGAATGAATATGAATTTGCAATTTTTTAAACTAAATAATTTGTTCTGCCACAGAAATGATTTTGTTGCTCTTGTTCACTGGGTATAATTTCCCAATGCATTGATGTGAAGGGATAGAAATCTAAACTAAGTTAGTGTTCAGATGGGGGCGTGTCTACTGTGATGAAGAGGAGCCAGATGCCATCAGAGCTTTGTGAACCAGCCTGGCTGTTTTCCCTGAGAGACAACACAGCAGGTGCACTTCATTACAGACCTGTGTATCTGCCAAGGTGGAGCCACTTTAAAGAGTGAGCTTTGTCTTGTATCCAAAATGGATACAAGCGTATGTTTAAACTGCAAGACTTGTACTTGCTAGAAAATCTGTTTTAATATAGTGATTTGGCCTCTGATTATTTATAGGTTTTATAAATTTTAGAATCAATTTCTCTTTAAGGTGGCTCAGATTTTTCAACTCTTGTGCACATAAAATTGAGTTGAAATTCATTGTGCCTTTTTTTTTTCTTTACCCAAATTTTGAGTTAAAGCTTCATATAGTAACTGCATCCTGTTCAAACACTTGTCTAAATTTTGAAACTGTGTAGTGTTCACTAAAAGTAGGAATAACAAAGAATGAATTAAGGTCACAAACTTTGGTGAAACCCTTAAAGTCCAAATCTTCTTGATGTTGTGAATTGTCCCCCTTCAGGTTTAGTTTCTTCTGGACTCTCCCTACTTAACTGACAGTTACCTTCTAAAATTTGCACACATTGAGATGAAAATTGGGCTTCTACTCTGATGATCCCTATTTCCTCTCGTGTCCTAAGTGCAAACTAAGCTTAAGTAACAGTAGCATCAAGCAGTGCAGACTTGTGGGTCTGCTTGATTCAGTTTGCCGTGACCTTCCCAGGCCTGAAATGGAATCGCACCATTTCATAGACAAAAGAACTGAGTGTATTGCTGCACTTTTAAGTTTTCAAAACAGTGTTTTGAAATTGCATTGTTTTTACTTTTTTAAAACTCAGTTTAAAAATAACTAAAATGTTCTTTCAAAAGAGGCATCTAAACGTGTTCCTAATTTTGTATATGGGCTTAGGTTTTTGTAACCAATAAAAAAGCTATTATCAAATATGAAAAAAATTAGTTGAAGACCAACAAATTATAAAACTTAGATGAAAAAGATACATGTCAGAGGACAAGAGCACAATCAAATTTGAACCATAAGCACAGATTGTTGAAAGGTACATATGTACATAAGGTTGACCATAATATACATAAAATATACATGTACACATGGATTTGTATGTATATATGTATGTATAAGTGGCCTAAGTTTTTAAACTTCCTATGCATATATGTATATTTAAATATTTCAGTTATACATCTTACCCAGAATAAGATTATATTTATCTTGGTAATGCTCTTGTTTACATTTAACCAAGAGATATTCTGTGCAAGTTGTACATTATTTTTTAACATAAGACTGTATAAATATCAGCTCCTCTTACTTAAACTAGTATTTGGTGGGTGGTTTGAGATTTTATCTTGAGATCCCATCTTGGAGTTTGGTAGCATACATCAAAATATTGGTAGGAAATCTGCATTCTGGAAACACCAGACTCTGGATGTAACTTTCTAATGTTTTGGGACTTTGATCTGAGATATTACTGTAGAAAAGACACGATGACCTGAAGTATGGCATGCTTTTAACGTGGGTTTCACAGAAGAAAAATAACTAACCTGAGATAGCTGCACAAACTCTTCTAGCATTGAGGAAAGCAAACAGATGTCTCAGGATAATATTAATTTTACTCTTAATCCAAAAATATAAACTCTCTCACTGAAACCACCTCTCAATACAAATTAAGACAGTATAGTACAATACACAGAAAAATAGGGTAATAACTTCGAAGATGCTAGTATAAGATTTATCAACATTTTGTTCACTGTAAACATTTTTCTAAGAAGCTTAGGTTATAAAATAGGCTAATTATGTAGCTCTGTTTTTTATAACAGACAAAGCGCTGACACTTGGCATTCTCTGGGTTTCGCAAACATTAATTTAATTAAGAACTGTCAGGAGATTAGTTTCAACCTCCAAATGTTTACTTGGATTAGACTGAACTGTGTCTTAAATCTCTTACACAGAATAAGAATAAGATGCCAATTTGTCATTGGCAGAAATGTGATTCCTAGAAAAAAGGAGAAAAAGGATTACAGTGGAAAATTCCAGGACATTGGAGACCTATCTCTCTCCCTCCCTCTCTCTCCATCTTTCTTCCCTTCCTGCCTCCCTCCTGACTTATGTTATTTATGTTACTGGCTCCATAACACTATTTCTCCTATATTTCAATCAAGGGCTCACAATGCCCTGTAACTTGACATTTACAGTCTCAAATATGACAGCTGAACAGATTTATTTTTCCTTCTTAACCATTAAATAGATAATGTTTTCTTAATTTGAATTTAGCAACTTGGCACAGTTTTTGATGTTGCTTTCTTTCCTACAAAGTTGAGAACAGTAAGCTTTTCTCTCAATTGCACAGCATGGACTTCTTTTTCTTTGAAGTGCATCCTCTGAGTTTTAGAAGGATGTAGGACATGGAATTTGGACCCAATAAATATGCCAAAGGAACAGGTGCAGATACTGGTAGCATGAAGAGAGATGAAGTAAGAATAAAAACTCACTGAAAAATTTAAAAACTCTTTGTTGAAGGGCCAGAACTGGAGAAGATAATCAATTTCTGGGAGGAAAACTTGCCAGATCCACAAGCAAGTGGAAGTTAATGTGATTGCAAAGGTGGTTTCTCAGGGAAATGTTGGTCTATCATATTCTAGATATACTGATTCCTGTGGTTCCGCAAATGTCAGAAATTCAATTCCATAATTTCTGATTAGTAGGGGAGCTCCCTCTTGTTCTTCCCTAAAAAGAAAGACAACAAATAAGCAAGCTTCAAAAAATGATTCAAAATTTGTACCCCAACTAACATTAATGTTAAAATAACAAAAGACAAAAGTAATTGATAAAGTGAATTAAGGATGATTCTTGTGTGATTGCTTGTTATTGTTAAGAATTTCTGAGAAAAGTTGGAGTTTAAGTATGGCCTGAGTCTAACTAATAATACATCAATTGAGTAAATCACTTCACAACTTTGTGATTAGTTATTCCTCTTACAATGAGTAGAATATGTGTGTGTGTGTGTGTGTGTGTGTGTGTATGTGTGTCTTCTGTAATAAGTGAAAAGTAGACAGGCTATATCAGTATAAGAGAGAAAACATAGTAGAATTCCTTGTGATTCATATGTTGTCTTTGGAGAGCACAGTAGATACAAAGGTTAATACTACCCATAGTTCCAGACAATGGATGGATGGCTTGCCACACACTGGATAGAACAGTGAAGACTACCCTGCATAGTCAATAGAATGTATTGAGTAAATTTTGCTAATTTAGCTACAGTAGGAGGCAATCACAAAGCATAATGCAGAAGTAGAGCTCAAATTTTTATTTCCTCTTTGTCTTCTCCATCTTGACTATCTTTTATTTATTTTCCACTTTGGGATTCCATTATAGTTTATAGCTCCAGTGTCTCAGTATGAATTCTCCTTATCTCCCCCTTCTCTTCTCCTTGCCCTTCTTGTCTCTTCATCCTTCTCCTTCCTCGTGTGACTATATGATTGGGTAAATTTTCTTTGTTTGTTTGGTCTCGTGCCTTGGGTACTGTTGAAGGCCAAGTTCTGTGAACTGATTTATGAATTTATTAGATAAAAATAAAAAATACTTTTAGCAGTTCCATCTCTTTCATTCTTTTGAGTTTCCACATATAAAAACCTTTGTTGTTTTCAAGAAAGACACAAATTCTGCTTCCAAATTGAATTGTTTATTTTTGTGCTGGGGGGTACTCATGGGTGTATGCAAACATGTGTGTGGAGGAGGCATATGTGGTGTGTGAGGTGGTATGTGTAATGTGTTTATGTGTGGTATGTTTGTGTGTCTTTATCTTTTATGTTATCAAGTTTACACCCTGGTCTTCATTACTGCTAGTGGTGTGGGAGAATTGTCTGTAATCTGTCAATCATGTTCTAAATAAACGTTGATTGGCTAGGCAGGAAGATAGGTGGGAAAACCAGACAGGAAGTAGAGGTGATGTCATGAGAGCAGGAGAATTCTGGGAAAGAGGAAGTTGATTCCATTCAGTCCTGTGCAGACCACTGAGGAAGCAGGATGTGATCTGCCAGCTGAAAAAGGTACTGAGCCATGTGGCTGAAACAGATCAGAATAATGGGTTAATATAGGCTACAAGAGTGGACAGGAAGCCTGAGCTAGTGGGCCAATCAGCTTTATAACTTATAGAGATCTCTGTGTGATTTTCTTTGCAGCTTACCAGCTGTGGAGTCCTGGGCAGGACAGAAAACCCAACAAAACAGCCTGTGTTTTCATTGGTCTATGTTTCATATACACAGCTTTTAGTAATGTGATTTCTCATCGTATTTTATTTGCCAACACATTCCTTAAGACATTTCATTGTTTTGTGTCAAATGTCCTACTACTTGAGGTATTTCTAGTCAGGAATACCATTCCTGTGATGCTGTTACTCAGCACTAATGATGACACAGGAAAATCTGATGATATCACTTAAAATAATATTTCTTGAAAATTCACATTGACTGCCTAGAGAAGCATAAAGGATATAGTATCACTAACCACAGGACTCTATAGTGATTTTGGCAAATCTTAGAGCTTCCTCATAATGCTTTGATCAATCTGTTTACTTTTATTAATATTTTCCAGCTTTAGTTTATTTTTTGAAAATGAGTTGACTGAGGGAAACTTAGGATTTGAATGAGGAAATGTCCGATGAAAAACAGGAAGAAAAACTGACTTCCATATTGGTGTAGATGCTTGTGTTTATGTTTAATTCAACCTATTGTCTACTGTAATGATGTAAGTCATAAAACAATCCCACACCAATTTGGAATTATGCTTAATAAAAGGGTTATTTATTTAAAGGGAAAAATCTTACAGATCACCCTCCTAGACAACAGCCTCCTGCATGACCAGGAAAAGTGTCTGATAGCCAGAAGCAGAATCTGAAGCAGGAGAGCAAGTGGAGGGCTGCCCCTGCTTTTTTAAAGTGAAAGATACCACACCCCAGTGGACTGATATCTCAAAGGCTTTTGGCTGAAGGAGCAAAAATAGCTCCCACAGCACTACTGTGAATGAACTAATTAACTCCCTTTTCCTCTTCTCCCCTTCCATGTCCTCCCTTCCTCATCTTCTCTCCTCCCCATGTTTGTTTGTTTGTTTGTTTGTTCAGTCAGCTCTTAATGTATGCTTGCATTCTTTGCTTTGTCTTATGCAGGTCATTATTTATCTCTGTGAAGTGTAGAATCCATTTTGAATTTTGAAGTGTGAGCTCACTGAATTTAGCATTCTGTCATCTAGGAGCAGCTTGATTTTCACTGCTTTATTGAAGCTATCAACAGGAATTCAGGAACTGACATCCTTCAATACTGAGACTCATAGGATGTACTCTAATAGGATAGCACTTAATGTAGGGCAGAACCTATAAGAAGCCAGTGCATGGAATAGTAGTAATGCGATTAAATCAAGGAGAAAAATGAGGTTCAGGGCATCCTTTATAAACACAAAAACTGAGTTAGAAATAAACCTATTTTCTGCCTTGAGCTACACTCACAATCGCTTTCAGTCTTCCTTTTACTCACAGCTTTTCATTTATTTTTCCCTCTGCCTTAGCTGTGCACTTTGATTCTTTTCTTTCTCTTTTTCTGTGTTGAAGACTAGGAAAAACATTCAGGTGAAGACTTGAATTTCAAATATTCACAGACCCCTTCTTCACTAATGACAATTGTATTTAAATATCTGGAATTCACTAAATATTTTCAATTAAGAAATAAGTGAACTCTATACATTTGTGCTCAACATAAATATGATCGGTTTTCCTACCCTATTTTTCTGATTACAATAAGATATAACTAGAAATATTTTTCACAACACATCTGTATTTTACAATTTTACCCAGAAATCAGTTATGCTGGGACTAATTTATCTGGCATCTGCAACTTGCGTTTCCAAAATGATTATGGTATATTTTGGGTTTAGGAACTGAGTGAAAAAAAAAACCCGGAGGATTTAAAATATATATTTGAACACTTTCTGTCTGATAAAAAAATTTAAAAACAGCTCTTATAAAATAATGACATCAGAGAAGTTAGAAGCTATAAAATTAGTACATAGCACAGCTCTACTGGACAAACTGGAAAAAATGTTTCTTTTTCTAGTGAATCATGGACAATTAGCTTCCTGTGTGAATCCACAAAAAAATAAGTGGCCTGGTCAAAATGAGGAAAATTTACTGTAAAATGAATCAGTTGAGCAATTAATTTGACTATTATTTCACAAGTGATTCTTTTGAGATACCAAATATTATCACTGAGAAGAATCTTCTGTTTTGAAGTCCTAATTTTTTAGAAATGGAAATCAATAGTATATAATTACACAAAAGAAGTTTATTTATGCATTAAATCAAGAGAAATAAATATTTCTATTGTAGAACAGTCTTCTAATGCCACAAATAAATGATACACGACTTTAGAAATAAAATTAAAAAGAAATGATTTGTGTGTTAATTACTTGCTTAGCTGGATTTTACTTCAGACATAGTTTCAATTTTTCAGGCTCTTTGATAGTTTTAAAGTTACTGTTAGTCTCCAAGAGTTTTTCTGTCTCAATGAGAGTCTCCTCTGCCTTCTCAGAGCTTTGTGGAAACCGCCAAATTTATTTTCACTCGTTTTAGAAAAAGGAATATCTTTATGCTGTGTCTCCAGTATGCTTTTGGTTTGCTTGGACATACCCAGGTCTTCAGCAACTCTGGGTAGATAAGAATGTACCATAGAAAACATTCCATGGTTACTATATTCAGAAAAATGTTCAGTTACACTCCAGTGACTTCAGAGGGTTACATTTATAGGGTCATGTGAAGAGTCAGGTTTATCTGTAGCTTGAAATAATTTCAGCTACTCAGTTCCTCATAGTTCCTCAAGTAGAGAATCAAAACTGACTATAGGCACCTTCACATTCAAAAAATAAATTTACTATATTTTACATTTTTAAATTATACTTGTATTATCCTTACCATCCCTTTCCTCCACTCTAACCCTTTCTACCTTGTTCACTCTCAAATTTATGAAGTCTTTTCCTTCTATTTTTGTAATATGTTGCTAAACACATAAACACAACTCCTTCAGCTCATACAGTATCACCTTCATATTTATGAGCTCTGCTTTTAAGTAATTTTGTGTGTCTACCCTGTGTACAAGCATTTCTCCACCTTGCAGCAGTTACAAGATGCCTGTAGGATTTTGTCTATGGTTGAGCTCAGTGAGCTCATTGATTATATTCTAAAGAATGAAAGTCTTCTGCCATGCCTTGAATAAATACTTCATAGCTTTTCATACTTAATTCTTTTTTCCTATTTATTCAGATAATTACACCTATTTTATTCATGAATGAAGGAAAAGATCAGAAAGGACTGTTCAGTATGAATATAGCAGCTACTAATAGTGATGTGATTAGCACAGCTGCTGGGAACCTTGGCTCTTTTCCCATAATGGAAATGATGTCTTGAAGGGAGCATGGATTATATTTTCTCCCACAGAATGTAGGACAGGGTCTTGCCAGCAAAATTCTGCACTAATGTTTGTGAGTTCACACAGCCTCTGTTTGAGTCTTGTGGGAAGACTCAAAGACTCTAATCTAGCCCCATCATCTAGTTATCCCAGCTGCTAGAGAGGATTCAGTGAAAGCAGTGCTAAGAGGAAAGATCGTAGCACTAAGTGCCTACATAAAGAAAGTGAAGAAATCTCACACCAGTGATTTAACAACACACCAGAAAGATCTAGACCAAAAAGAAGCAAACTTATCCAAAAATCAAATTGAAGGCTGAAATAAATAAAAATAGAAACAAAAAAAACAATACAAAGAATCAAAGAAACAAAGTGCTGGTTATTTGAGAAAATCAGCAAGTTAGAAAAACGCTTATCCAACTAATCAAAAGGAAGAGAGAGAACATCCAAAATATCTAAATCAGAAATGAAAAGATGGATATAACGACAGACACTGAGGAAATCCAGAGAATAATTAGGTCATACTATGAAAACCTGTCCTCCACAATATTCGAAAATGTAACAGAAATGCAAAATTTACTAGATAATTTCCACATATCAAAATTAAATCAGATGAACAAATTAAATAGACCTATAAACATAAGGAAATAGAAACAGTCGTAGTAAGCCTCCCCACCAAAATAACTAAATAAAATTAAATAAAACTCAGGGCCACATGGATTCAGTGCATAATTCTACCAGAATTTCAACAAAGAGCTAATACTCCTCAAAGTGTTCCACATAATAGAAACAGAAGGAACATTGCCAAACTGTATTTTATGAGACTACGGATACCCTAATAATGAAACCACAAAAAAAGAATTATAGACCAATATTCCTCATGAACCCCATAAATATCGATGCAAAACTGCTCAACAAAATACCGGCAAACCAAATCTAGGAACACATAAAAAAAAATCCACCATGATACAGTTGGTTTCATCTCAGAGATGAAGGAATGGTTCAACATACAAAAATCTGTCAATGTAATACAACATATAAATAAACTAAAGGAAAAAAACATATGATCATCTTTGTTTAAAGAAAATAACAAATCCAACAGATTCTTAACACAAAACATCAGGAAATCTGGGACACCTTGAAAAGACCAATCCCAAGAATAATAGGTGTAGAAGAAGAAGAATTAAAGATCAAAGGCACAGAAAACATATTCAACAAAATTAGAGAAGAAAACTTTCCCAACCAAAAGAAGGGTATTCCTTTAAAGGTACAGGAAGCATACAGAACACCAAATAGACTAGATAAAAAAAAATTCCCTCGCCATATAATAATCAAAACACAAAACATACAGAATAAAGAATGAATATTAAGAGTTACAAGGGAGAAAGGTCAAGTAACATATAAAGGTAAACCTATCAGAATTACACCTGACTTCTCTACGGAAACCATGAAAGTCAGAAGGTCTTGGATAGATGTGCTGAAGACACTTAGAGATCATGGATGCAAGCCCAAACTACTATATCCAGCAAAGCTTGCATTCACCATCGATGGAAAAAGTAAGATATTACAGGACAAAAACAGATTTAAATAATACATAGCCTCAAACCCAGCCTTATAGAAAATACTAGAAGGAAAACCACAACCGAAGGAAGCCAACAATAACCATAATAACACAAGCATCTAACAACCCCCAACCAGCACAACTCAAAGAAGGGAAACACACAAACACTATCACCAGAAAAAATAACCAGAGTTTGCACCCACTGGTCATTAATATCACTTAATATCAATGGATTCAATTCACCTATAAAAAGGCACAGGTTAAGAGAATGGATACGAAAACAGGATACAACATTCTGCTGTTTACAAGAAACACCCCTCAACCTCAAAGACAGACACTACCTCAGAGTAAATGGTTGAGAAAAGGTTTTCCAATTAAATACAACAAAGAAACAAGTGGGTGGCCCTATACTAATATCTAACAAAATTGATTTCAAACTAAAATCAATCAGAACAGATGGAGAATGACACTTTATTCTCATAACAGTAACAATTCATCAGGATGAAGTCTCAATCCTGAATAACTACAGCCCTAATATAAAAGCATCCATATATGTAAAAGAAACATTACTAGAACTCAATGCAGCCATCAAGCCACACACTCTAATAGTAAAAGAATTCAACACTCCTCTCTCACCAATGAACAGGTCAACCAGACAGAAATTAAACAGAAAAATAAGAGAACTAACAGATGTAATGAACCAACTGGACTTAAGAGACATCTAAAAAACATTCCACCAAAACAGAAAAGAATATATCTTCTTCTCGGCATCTTATAGAACCTTCTCAAAAATTGATCACATAACTGGTAGCAAAGCAAACATCCATAGATACAAATAAATTGTAGTAACCACCTGTGTACTATTGGATCACCGTGGAATAAAGTTAGAATTCAACAACAATTTTATACCCAGAATGCCTACAAACTCATGGAAACTGAACAGTCAACTACTGAACCACCCCTGGGTTGAGGAAGAAATAAAGAAATTAAAGTCTTCCTTGAATTCAATGAAAATAAAAACACAACATATCCAAACCTATGGGATACTATGAAAGCAGTGCTAAGAGGAAAGTTCATAGCATTAAGTGCCCACATAAAGCCTAGGCAGTTTGGATGCTCACCTTACTAGACCTGGATGGAGGTGGGTGGTCCTTGGACTTCCCACAGGGCAGGGAACCCTGATAGCTCTATGGGCTGACAAGGGAGGGGAACATCATTGGGGGAGGGTGAGGGAAATGGGAGGTGGTGGCGGGGAAGAGACAGAAATCTTTAATAAATAAATAAACGGAAAAAAAAGAAAAAAGAGAAAGCACACATTGGGGACATAACAGCACACCTGAAAGCTCTAGAAACAAAAAGAAGCAGACTCACCCAGGAGAAGTAGAAGAATGGAAATAAACTGAGGGCTGAAATCAACAAAATAGAAACACAGAAAACAATCCAAAAAAATCAATGAAACAAAAAGCTGGTTCTTGGAGAAAATCAACAAGATTGACAAACCCCTACCCAAACTGATCAAGTAGCAGAGAGAGAACATGCATATCAATAAGATCAGAAATGAAAAGGGGGACATAACCACAAATACAGAGGAAATTAAGAGAATCATTAGCTCTTACTACAAAATCCTGTATGCCACAAAATTGGAAAATGTAAAAGAAATGGATATTTTTTTAGTTAAGTACCATATAACAAAATTTAATCATGACCAGGTGAACAATTTAAATAGACCTGTAAGTCACAAGAAATTAGAAGCTGTCATAAAAATCCTCCCTACCAAAAAAATCTCAGGACCATACAGTTTCAATGCAGAATTTTACCAGAACTTCCAAGAAGAGCTAATACCTATACTCATTAATGTATTTCAAAAAGTAGGAAGAGAAGAATCATTACCAAACTCCTTATATGAATCTACAGTTACCCTGATACCAAAACCACACAAAGACTGAACCAAGAGAGAGAATTACAGGCCAATCTCACACATGAACATTGACACAAAAATTCTCAAAAAAATACTGGCAAACCAAATCCAAGAACACATCAAAAATTATACATTATGATCAAATAGGCTTCATCCCATAGATGCAAGGCTGGCTCAACATCTACAAATCTATAAATGTAACCCATCATATAAATAAACCAAAAGAAAAAAAATATGATCATTTCATTGGATGATGAAATAGCATCTGACAAAATCCAACACCCCTTTATAATAAATGTCTTGGAAAGATTAGGGATACAAGGGTCATACCTAAATATAATAAAATATGCATACAGCAAGCCAACAGCTCACATCAAATTAAATGGAGAGAAACTCAAAGCCATTCCACTAAAATCAGGAACAATACAAGGCTGTCCACTCTCTCCATACCTCTTCAATATAGTTCTTGAAGTCCTAGCAATAGCAATAAGACAACATAAGGAGATTGAGGAAATTCGAATTGGAAAGGAAGAAGTCAAACTTTCATTACTTGCAGATGATATGATAGTGTACATAAGCGATCCCAAAAACTATACCAATGAACTCCTACAGCTGATAAACACCTTTAGTAATGTGGCAGGATACAAGATTAACCCCAAAAAATCAGTTGACCTCCTATACACAAAGGATAAAGAAGAAGAGAGGGAAATCAGAGAAGCATCACCTTTCATGATAGCCACAAAGCATAAAGTATCTTGGGGTAACTCTAACCAAGGAAGTGAAAGTTCTATTTGACAAGAACTTTAAGTCTTTGAAGAAAGAAATTGAAGAGGATACCAGAAAATGGAAGGATCTCCCATGCTCTTGGATTGGGAAGATCAACATAGTAAAACTGGCAATTCTATCAAAAGCAACCTATAGATTCAATGCATTCCCCATCAAAATCCCAACAAAATTCTTCACAGATCTTGGGAGAACAATCAACTTTATATGGAAAAATAAAAAAACAAAACAAAACAGGATAACCAAAACAATCTTATACAATAAAAGTACTCCCGGAGGCATTACCATCCCTAACTTCAAACTCTATTACAGAGCTACAGTAATGAAAACAGCTTGGTAGTGGCATAAAAACAGAGATGTTGACCAATGGAATTGAATTGAAGACCCAGATATTAATCAACAAACCTATGAACACCTGATTTTTGACAAGGCATCTAAAATTATACAAAGGAAGGAAAAAAGAAAGAATCTTTAACAAATGGTAATGGCATAACTGGATGTCAACATGTAGAAGAAAGAAAACAGATCCATATCTATCACCATGCATAAAACTCAAGTCCAAATGGATTTAAGACCTCAAAATAAATCTGACCACACTGAACCTGATAGAAAAGAAAGTGGGAAGTAGATTGCAACGCATGGGAACAGGGGACCATTTCCTACGTAACCCCAGAAGCACAGATAATAAGAGCAACAATGAATAAATGGGACCTCCTAAAACTGAGAAGCTTCTGTAATGAAAAGGACACCATCATTAAGACAAAAAGGCAACCTACTGAATGGGAGAAGATCTTCACCAATTCCGCATCAGACAAAGGTCTGTTCTCCAAAATATATAAAGAACTCAAGAAACTGGACAGTAAATATCTAATTAACCAAATTAAAAAATGGGGTACTAAACTGAACAGAAAATTCTCAACAGAAGAAGTTCAAATGGCCAAAAGACACTGAAGGTCATGCAAACATCCTTGGCAATCATGCAAATCAAAACAACTTTGAGATACCATCTTACACCTGTCAGAATGGCTAAAATCAAAAACACCAATGATAACCTATGCTAGAGAGTTTTTGGAGTAAGGTGAACACTCATCCATTGTTGGTGGGAATGCAAATTCGTGCAACCACTTTGGAAATCTGTATGGTGTTTTCTCAGAAAACTGGGAGTCACTGTACCTCAGGATCCAGCAATTCCACTCTTGGGAATATACGTAAGAGATGCCCGAACATACTACAAAACATTTGTTCAACTATGTTCATAGCAGCAGTATTTGTAATAGCCAGAACCTGGAAACACCTTTGGTGGCCCTCAATAGAAGAATGGATAAAGAAGGTATGGCACATATACACTTTAGAGTTTTACTCAGCGGTAAAAAGCAATAACATCTTGAATTTTGCAAGCAAATGGACGGAAATAGAAAACACTTCACTGAGTGAGAAACCCCAGACCCAGAAAGAGGAGTATTGTATGTACTCACTCATATGTGGATCCTCACCATAAACTAAGGACATTGAGCCTATAGTTTGTGATCCTAGAGAAGCTAAATTAGAAGGTGAACCCAAAGAAAAATATATAGTTGGCCCTCTGGATATTGGAAGTAGACAAGATCGCCGGGCAAAAGTTGGGAGCAGCTGGGGAGCCTGGGTCAGGGAGAAGGGGAGATGGGGAGAGAGAGAGGAGAAGAGGAGAATTGGGGAGAGCTTGGGTGAATGGAATAATTGAGATGGTGGAAGGGTGGATATGGAAGCAGGGAAGAAGATATCTTAACTAAGGGAGCCATTTTAGTGTTGGCAAAAGACTTGGCTCTAGAGGGGTTCCCTGGTGTCCAAGGGGATTTCCTCTACTAGGTCTGTGGGCAGCAGAGGAGAGAATGCCTTAACTGGCCTTCTCCCATAGCCACCCTGATGAGTATCTTGCATATCACCATAGAAACTTCATTTGGTAAGGGATGAAGATAGAGACAGAGACCCACATTGGAGCACTGGACTGAGCTCCCAAAGCCTAGATGAAGAGCAGAAGGAGGGGGAACATGAGCAAGGAAGTTAGAACCACAAGGGGTGCGTCCACCCATGGAGAAGTTGGGACTGATCTATTGGGCAGCTGGACTGGGTCTGAATGAGCATGTGATCAAACAGACTCTCTGAATATGGGTGACAGTGAGGAAAGACTGAGAAGCCAATGATAATGACACTGGATTTTGATTCTACTGCATGTACTGGCTTTTTGGGGGCCTAGTCTGTTTGGATGCACACCTTCCTAGACCTGGATGGAGGGGGGACCTTGGACTTCCCACAGGGTAGGACACCCTGACTTCTCTTAGGTCTAGAGAGGGAGGGGAAGGAACACTGGGGAGAGTGGGAGGGAAATGGAAGGATGGGAGGAGGTGGAAATTTTAAATAAATAATAAATAAAAATTATGAGGAAACTCATTCAGCTGATAAAGACCTTCAGTAATGTGGCAGGGCACAAGAAAATTAAAAAAAAAAACCAGAAGCCTTCACATATAAAAATGATAAAGGTGCTGAGAAGGAAATCAAAGAAACATTACCATTCACTATAGCCCCAAATAACATAAAATATTTGAGGGTATCACAAACTAAAGAAATGAAAGCCCTGTATGATATGATCTTTAAGTGTTTAAATAAAGAAACTGAAAAGACATCAGAAATTGGAATGATCTCCCATCATCTTGGATATGGAGACTCAATATAGCAAAAAAGCAATCCACAGATTCAATGCCATACCTATCAAAACCTCAACACAATTCTTCACAGACCTCAAAAGAACAATACTCAAATTCATCTCTAATAACAAAAAAGTCAGGATAGCCAAAACAATCCCATAGAATAAAGGAACTTTGGGGGCATCACCATCCCTGTCATAAGCTGTATTACAGAGTTACAGTAATGGAAACAGTTTGATATTGGCATCATATCAGAGAGGTGGACCAATGGAATCAAATCTAAGATCTGGATATTAGTCCACATACCTATGAACACCTGATTTTTGACAAAGAAGATAAAATTATTCAATGGTGAAAAGAAAGCATCTTCAACAAATGATGCTGGCATAACTGGAGGTCAATAGGTAGAAGAATGCAAATAGACCCAAATCTATCTCCAGACTCAAAAATGAAGTCCAAATGGATCAAAAATCTCAATATGAATTCAGTTACACTGAACCTAATAGAAAAGAAAGTAGAATTAACATTGAACACATGGGCATAGAACACTACTTCCTAAAGCTAACACCAGTAGGGCAGACACTGAGAGCAACAATAAATAAATGGGACCTACTGAAACTTAGAAACTTCTGTAAAGCAAAAGGTGAAAGATCCCAGCTTAGCTGTGGTAATGTCATTTCACAAGGCTTTTTGACGAACAAATGTAAGTACAGAGTGAGGTCAGGGTCCCTGGCTGTAAAGCAGGCTATCTATATCCATAGAATAGGATAAGACAAAACATCAATTAACAGGAAATCTGTTGCCATACATCTGTGCTGGGAAAGGAAAAACCACCTATGCCCCTTGCCCCATTCCAACTGACCACTAACCACACATTTGCTTCTGTAATCTGCTTCTGCTTCCCTCTTTCCTATTGAAAGACCCCCCGCCAAGCTTGTTAAACAACTTAGCACCTGTAATGCCATTTTGCAAGGCTTGTACTAAATATCCAGGGTTTAAACAAAGGGCAGTTTTAGAAGCTGCCAAAACGAGATAGGGACCCCTGTGGCTTGGGCCAGGGGGAGGACCGGGGGAATACCAAGAATGTGGCCGGGCGTTGGGGGACGAGAAAGGCACTCTGTCGGCCCTAGATAAGAGCCAAGGCAGCCCACGGCTGAATTCTCGGAAACTAGGGGCCTTGCCCCGCTCTGAGCTCGGCCACATTCAAACTGACCAATGAAAACCCTGTAACTACGCCTCTCGCTTCTGTACCTGCGCTTTTGCTGCCCTACCCCATAAAAACCCACTGCCCCAACCTGAAGGTGCGCAAGTCCTCCGAAAGGATTTGTCGCCCACAGGTACCCGTCCCCACCCAATAAACCTCTTGCTGTTTGCATCCGCATGAGTGGACTCGTTGTTCCTTGGAAGGGTGTCTCTCCAGACTGAAAGGCAGCCCACCTTGGGGGTCTTTCAAAGGCATAATCAATAAGACAAAAAGGGGAATGGGGAAAAACTTCACTAATTCCATATCAGACAAAGGAATGATCACCAAAATATATATAAAAACCTCAAGAAACTAGATATCAAAATACCAAGTAATCCAGTTTTAAAATGGTGTACAGAGCTAAACAGAGAATTCTCAACAGAAGAATCTCAACTGCCCTAACACTTAAGAAAATGTTCAACATGTGTAGTCATCAGGAAAATGCAAATCAAAATGACTCTGAGTCACCAGTCAGAATGGCTAAGATCAAAACCACCAATGGTAGTTTATGCTGGAAAGTATGTAGAGTAAGGGGAATGCTCCTCCAATGCTGTTGGTAATGCAAACTTGTACAGTCCCTTTGGAACTCTTTATGGGGGTCCTTCAGAAAATTGAGAATTAACCTACTTCTCTGGTATATATATATACTAAAGACATATACCCAAAGGATGCTGAATCATACTCTAAGGACATTTGCACAACTATGTTCATAGCAGCATTATTCATAATAGCTAGAATCTCAACCTAGATTCCCCTCAACCAAAGAACTGACATAGAAATTGTGGCACGTTTACACATTTGAGTACTACTCAGTGATTAAAAACAATGACATCTTGAAATTTGCATGCAAATGGATGGAACTACAAGAACCATCCTGAGTGAGGTACCCCAGATCCAGAAAGACAAGCATGGTATGTATTCCCTCTTAAGTGGATATTAGACAGATAGCAATGAATAACCAATCTACAGTCCATGACCCCCAGAGAATCTAAATAACAAGGAAAACATTAAGAGAAACATGCATAGATCCCCCTAGGAAGTGGAAATGGATATGGTCTCCTGAGATATTTGGGAGCTTGTGGGCTGGCGGAAAAGGGAGGGTAGGTGGAAGAGAAGAAGGGGAGAAGATAAGGGGGAGGAGAACTTGAGGGAACTGGATAGTCTAGATGGAGAAAAGATAAAATGGAGAGCAATGAAAGATATCTTGATTGAGAGAACCCTTATGGTGCTAGCAAGAAACCTGACATTAGAGAAATTCCCAGAAATCCACAAAAATGACCCCAGCTAAGACCCTAAGCAATTGTGGAGAGGGTGTTTAATTGGCCTTGCCTTGTTTTCAGACTAATGATTATCTTAAATATCATTATAGAAACTTCATCCAGCAACTGATGGAAGGTGATGCAGACATCTAAATCAGAGCACCGGTCTGATCTCCCTAAGTCTATCCAGTTGAAGAGAGGGAGGAGTGATAATGTGAGCAAAGAGGAGACCATGATAGTAATACCCACTGAAACAGCTTACCTGAGCTATTGGGAGCCCACCAACTCTGGCCTGACAGCAGGGCAACCAGCATAGGAACAAACTAGGCCTTCTGTCTATGGATTACAGTTGTGTGGCTGGGGCAGACTGTGGCAGTGGGACCAAGATTTATCCCTACTCTTTGTACTGGTTTTTGGAACCTAATCTCTTTAGAGGAATACCTTGCTCAGTCTAGATATACTGGGGAGGGCCTTGGTCCTGCTTCAAAATGATGTGTTAGACTTTGGTGACTTCCCATAGGAAGCCTTACATTCATTGAGGAGTAGATGGGGTGGGTTTGAGGGAATGATGGAGGGACCAGGAGAAGGGGAGGGATTGGGAACTGGGATTGATATGAAAATGAGAAAAGATTTTTTGAAAAATATAAATTTATTTAAAAAAGAGTGTCTCCATGAACCAAGTCTAACATTTATTTCATAAGAGTTTTAAGTTTATCCATACCATGTAACTGTTTTGTTAATTCTCAGCTTCTACATTTATTAAAAGCAGCCCAGTTGTGTTGGTATAGTCAGAATGCTATCGTTTAGGACAGTCTTGCTCCCGATTTTTTTCTTTCTTTCTTTCTTTTTTTTTTGTTTTGTTTTTTTGTTTTTCGAGACAGGGTTTCTCTGTAGCTTTGGAGCCTGTCCTGGAACTCCCTTTGTAGACCAGGCTGGTCTCGAACTCACAGAGATCCGCCTGCCTCTGCCTCACGAGTGCTGGGATTAAAGGCGTGCGCCACCACCGCCCGGCTTTGCACCCGATTTCTAAATCATACATTCCAAATCATAATCCATTGCCTGTGAGGCTAAATGATTGATTTTTCTACACTATTGGCTCCTCCATCAAATGACTAACCTAAAATGAATATACAATATATGCCTTTTATTTACTTTTTACAATGCTGTGCTAAGAATATTTACTGTGGACACAAGGCATAGTGACAACTAAGGTATGTTATACTAATTTAGGCAATCAAAGCTTCACATTAAAATTATAATTAAACAGCTAAACAATCTAAACTAATAACTCTGCTACAAAATTAGAACAAAACAAACAAAAATGACAATAGTAATATGGAAAGTTAAATTGATAAATTGCTGATGAATAATTCAGTGTTTGCTAGTGATAGCAGATCAAAAGGTTATAATGAACTCCCCTCATTTAATTTCATGCCAAATTATGTTTTGGCCCATGTTCTTTTGATAAATGACTGCTAGCAATGTGATGAGCTGTAACAAATATTAAAGTTGCCCTTAAGTAAAATGTAAGTTTTTTTCATCTACTATATTATGAAGTTATTATCTTCATCTGCTGTGGACCATTTTTCTTAAGCTGTAATTGAACTGAACAGAGTTTTTAAGATCAAAGTGAATAGGAAAGAAATGCTAGGATGAAGTTTTTTTTCCCATGGGGTTCTGTGTGGCATCTGTTATAACCAAGTTCATGTGGACATCCCTCAGATGTGACCTACTGGGGTATGAAAGACAACAATATGAAGAAGACTAACTGCACGCTCATGGAATCTCCTGGGAAGAACTCTTGGCCATCTAACTTTAATATTATCCTTTGGGACTGACTTAAAAACGATCAAGCTTTGAGATCACCTCCTTCTGAGAAACTAGGGATATTAGTGAAAAAAACAGAATAGGTCTGTGACTGCTACGTTTCCGAGTAAAAACTCCTGAAATAAACTCTTGAGCAGCAAGAAAGATAACAACATTTACCACACAGGAAGTGGTATGAGTCATTGTACTTAGCAACTTTGTTTCTAAGTTTCTAACCATCTATTAAAAGGTCTTTGTCACCAGCAGCCTTCTTACCTTAGTTAATTTTTATGTCTATTTATAACGCAGCATATCATGTTGTTTGTTTACCTACACCACACAGTATAAAAAATTAAATGCAGAAAGAAGAAAATTGATAGTTTTCCAAGCTAAATTAGTACCTAAGAAAGAATACGCTAATGCCCCCTTTCGTTATAGAAGAGATGAGGAATTGTTGATAAAAACAAACTCAACAAATAAATGTTTTTAATTTACATGAATATATTAAAATAATAACCTATTTTAGTTTTAATTTATATCAAACATTTAGGTTTTGCAACCAAAACTCTTACTTTCTGAGATTCACATTAATATTCTATTTATAATCTCTTACCTACTCTAGTTCTCAATGAAATGATCAAGAAAACTTGAAGAGAACATCAGTTTGAATCCTGTTCCTAAGAGGAGAGAGGGAGCCAGACACTATCATGGCAACAGAAACTGAGTTTTTCTTCATAGGAGTTGGTTAAAAAATGATGCAGACAAAGGCATAAAAAACAGAATAAGTTGTATATATAAGCTTGCCATACTTATGTAGAAACTGTATAATGATGTGTATATACATATATACATACATTCATACATATATGGAATGCATATGCCATTTAAATCAAATGGATTTCTGATATGCTATTAACCACAACAAGAATGTACTTGTGTTGAGGCAAGGAAACATAAATATAGTTTGTCTTCAAGAGCTTGGCATGCTTTTTCTTTAAGTATTTTTTACTCTTTTAGTCCAAATAATCAAGAACATTGGTATCTGGAAGCACTTGGTGTACATTTTTGCATTATAAACTCAAGTAAATGGCACTCCTACTGTGTACTAGATGAAAAAAGTTGAAGAAGACACCAGAAAACAGAAAGATCTCCCATGCTCTTTCAGGAGCATAGTGAAACTGTCAAGTTTGGAAAGGCAATATACAAATTCAATTCAATGTCCATCCAAATCCCAGTAAAATTCTTCACAGACCTCAAAAGAACAATACACAACTTCATATGTAAAAAAAAGAAAAACCAGGATACCAATAACAATCTTGTACAACAAAAAATCTTCTGGAGGCATCAGAATCCCTGACTTCAAATGCTACTCAGAGCTACTACAGTAGTGAAAACAGCCTGGTGTTGGCACAAAAACAGACAGAAGAACCAAAAACTAAGTTGAAGACACAAATACCAGTCCACACACCAATGAACACCTGCTTTGTTACAAAGAAGTAAAAAATATCAAAATATGGAAAAAGAAAGCACATTCAACAAATGGTGCTGACATAAATGGATATCAACATTTAGATGAACAAAAATAGGCCTATAACTTTTGCATAAAACTCCAGCTCAAATGGATCAAAAACTTCCACAAAAAGCCAAAAGGAGATAGTCAACATGCCAAAACAGCAGCCTACAAAATGGGAAAAGGTCTTAATCAACCCCACATTGGACATAGGGCTGTGTAGGGCCCTGGCCTCCCTTATTCCTGGAGTGCTTCCCGAGGACAATTTCTGGTCAGCATGACCAAGCATTTAACCCTTATTCCTGGGAGGCATTCAGTTTCTAGTCAGATGACTAGCATTCTGTTGGTTCCTGTTTTCCCCTTGCCCCACCTGGTTAAGTTCCTATTTTTCTCCTGCCCCGCCTGGTGGTTAGCTGCAGGGCATTCATTCTATTTGAGATATGGTAATTTCCCTACCTGCCTGGGTGGGGGTCCTTGTGCTGCAGTAGGTACTTAAGGGCTTCCCCAAGGCTGAATAAATGGCATTCGGTTGATCTCCTTTCGAATGACCCTGGTCTCTCTGTGTGTTCTTTTCAATCTCCAGGCCCTTGCCCGACTCACGTTCAGTACAGTGGCGCGTGAACTGTACCGAGGGTGTAACACCAAATCGGGTGTTACAGGGCTGGTCTCCAAAATATAAAAGAACTCAATATGGTAATTAAAATAACAAATAATCTAATAGAAATTGAGTTCAGACCTAAACAGAGAACTTTCAATAGATAAATCTAAAATGGCTGAAAGACTCTAAAGGAAATGTTCAACATTCTTAGCCATCAGAGAACTGCAAAACAACTCTGAGATTCCATCGTAGACTTGTACAAATGGCCAAGATAAAAAAATATTAGTGACAACTTATGCTGGAGAGGTTGTGAGGTAAAGGGAACATTCCTCCATTACCAGTGGGAGTAAAAACTGGTACATTCTCTTTGGAAATTAGGATGGCGATTTCTCAGAAAATTAGAAAACAGCCTACCTCAAGACCCAGCAATATCACTTTTTGCTATATACCTAAAGGATGCTCAATCATACTACAAGGACATGTGCTCCACTATGCTCGTAGCAGCTTTGTTTGTCATAGTCAGAACCTGGAAACAACCTAAATGCCCCTCGACCAAAGAATGGATAAGGAAAATGTGGTACATTACACAATGGAGTACTACACAGTAGAAAAATAATAATGACATCTTGAAATTTGTGGGTCTACAAAACATATTGAGTGAGGTAACCCAGAACCAGAAAGACAAATATAATATGTACTCACTCATAAGTGGCTTTTAGACATAAAGCAAAGAAAAACCAGGCTACCATTCATAATCCCAGAGAACCTAGACAACAAAGAGGACCTTAAAAGAGACACACATAGGTCTAAACTACATGGAAAGTAGAAAAAGACAGGATCTCCTGAGTAAATTGGGAACACAGGGACCATAGGGATGGGAGAGGAAGAGTGGGCAGCTGAAAAAAAATATAAAGCTCAATTACAAACAATTTTTAAAAGTATGTTTTTTAACTTGAATGAATCTTGGATCTATTCAGAGACATCTTTAGGTAGGTCTGTGTGGGCATTTCCAGAAAGAAAAGTGAAGGAAGACACTCCCCTAGAGCAAGCTGCACTATTCAACAGAGGACCAGATATAAAGAACTCTGAGGGGGAAACTATTTGCTTTTTGTCTACCCTCTTTTTCTATTTGTTGGTGAGTGTACCTCCTTAATTGTTGCTTGTGTGTCTGTGATTTTTCCTGGAATCATAACCCAACTTCACAGGGCTTCCAACATTAACTAAAGAATGGTGGCTCATTAAGACTCTTCCATCCTACAGACTGAACTAGAACTACACCCAGCCTGGTAGACTGATCGGCTATTATGTTTTTTGTCTCTCCACTGTGAAGAAAGTCTTCTTTGTACTATCCAGTATACATCATGTTTAAAAATCTAGTAAACAGATCCATTCTCTCAGCTTTGTTCCTCTAGAGAATCTTAAATAATTTACCAGCCCAGTAACCTGAAAATAGAGGCAAAGGGGAAGACAATCATTCAGAGATTGTTCAGACCTAAACTTGGAAGATTTTAAAACACCAGTAACAAGATCTGAAACAAGACTTTATGAAGACAACTATCTTCTTTAAAAAAGGTCCTGGAAACAGGTTGGATAGGTGCCATCTGTCTGATATATTAAAATCACTGTTAAACTTTAGAAAAAATTATCCAGAAAAATTAAGGTACAAAATTCTTGTATGGATACTTCACAGAGTATTTATAAAATATAAATACACCTATAAACAAGCGCACACACAAACATACACACACACACACACATTCAAACACATACATACACACACACACACACACACACACACACACACACACACACACACATTCAAACACATACACTACCGTTGCTGGGGTTCAACCTGAACGTCAGAAAAGCAAAACAGACAGCCACTGACTTTTACCCCTACCTCAATCCAAAATGTTGATCCTGCCTCCAGGAATTTCAGTCTGAGACTGTCTGCGAGGTGTTCCTCTCTAGGGCTGGACTTAAAGGCATGCACCACACAGTTTTTATGGCAATCAGTGTGGCTACTGGAATTAAAGGTGTGTGTTACCATTTCCTGGTTTTAAAGGCTTTGCTGTGTGGTTGTTTTACTTTCTGATGTCCAGGCAAGTTTTATTTATTAAAATGCAAATGAAATATCACTACATTTCTCATTTTCATTTGTAATAGAAAAGAGAGCTATAACTAATATAAGAAAATTATATACAGTAAGTTTAATGGTTAAGTACTATATATATAATATAATATAATATAATATAATATAATATAATATAATATAATATAATTACTGTAATATATATAATAGATTAACAATATCTAGTCTATTTGCATTTGACAAATTCAGAGAAAATATTCCATATCTGTCCTATCATGGTGAGTCAAAATTCTTGTACTTAATTTACTTTTGTCATAACTTGCTTTCTGCATCAGGTAAACAAAGAAAACTATAACTATCTAGTTTTCAACTCATTCAGAGTACCAAGAAGGAAATAATATTGATTCAGGAGTCAGGAAGGGCATGCAAACAACTTCCAAAAAATGTGAGAAATGACAAAAACATCTGGCTGCCTGGACAGTCTCTCAAAAATACTCTGTAACATTGGAGTGTTCATCTTCAGCCTATAGGTCTAACATATCTGACAGACTTTTTTTTTTCTGTTGGGCAGAATATTCTGAAGCACTCTCCTTCCTTATTTTGACAATGTTTAGCAGTCACTTCCTTTTGTGTCCTCCTTGCTCAATTAGGACAGTATACTGTCAGCAGTGGGGCAAGCTTATTTTCTTGCCCAGTTGCTTACTTTTGCCACAAAGAAAGAAAACTCCATGTGTAGTTACTTCAATTTCCATATCTTCTCTGAGGTAGATTGGTGCTGCCAAGAGGAGCCATGATCCATTGTCATAAAATAGAAAAACATAGGTTATTAAAAACATCTTAAATGCTATATTTTGTAGATCTCTGAAGTATTTGACAATGACCCATCTAAAACGTATATTTTTGACCTTAAAAATATACTTAATATGATTACAAATTATGTTATACCAGGTGATTAACTACTAAACTACATTTCCTTATCGCAAACTGCTGGTAACAATAACTTTCAAGGAATAGAAATTTGCATTACATTGTTAAATGAGTTATATAGTTATATAATACTTTGAAACAAGTGTACAAATGTATGTACAGTATGTTGCCTGAAGTTTCTGTCTGACCCAGCCCTTCAGTCATTCAGTCCCAAAGGAACACAGAGACGTCCGCATGAATTATAAACTGGTTGGTCTATTAGCTCAGGCTTTTTATTAACTCTTATAACTTATCTTAGCCCAAAAATCTTGTCTGTTTTAACCACATGGCTTGGTACCTTTGTGGCAAGGCAGCCACATCTTGCTTGCTCTGTGTCTAGCTTCCTCTGTGAATGATGACTGCAGACAGAAAATTGTTTCTTCTGAAAATTCTTGTTGCCCTGCCTCTACTTCCTGTCTGGTCACCCCACTTATACTTCCTGCCTGGCTACTGGCCAATCAGTATTTATTTGAAATATAAGTGACAGGGTACAGATCATTGTCCCACAGCACTAGTATATTCCAACAAAACTAATCTCAATAATCAAAGTTTGTCCGCAACATACAAAAGTTGAATCCAATGTAAAACATTTAAAACTAGTAGTTGGTTTTTAAAAGTAGATTTAATAATCTACCTTTTTATCTTCTATCTATATCTTCCCTGTTTTTCTTTTTAGAAGAGATTTAATAACCCATCTGTTTATCCTATCATATCTATATCTACACTTTTTCCTTTTCAAAACAAGATTCTTGAATCCAATTTCCATTGTTTAGCCTTTTTCCTGACCATTATCCATAACAATTTGTACCAATACTCTAAAGAAATACAACAACTCATAATCTACTTAATGACCAAATACCACCCACCCAACCTCTTGGGAATGTGGGCATCATATTCTTAAATTTACTTCCTGCTGTCTGGGTCAATGGTATAATTAGAGCATCCTGAAAAGAAAATTTTTGCTTAATTGTCAAGTTTTAGGAGAGGTAGTTATATGATTTTTTTGTCCAATCGACATTCAATAGATATGCAATAGACATGAAATAGCAGGACTTGCCTCAGTTCCTGGCTAGAGAAATCTGTTAGGCTGGATCATCTTAGCTAGCCACCTCAAAATTAATTCTGAGTAGTTTGTAGTTCAAAGTTGATTCTTAGGTGTTGTTCTTCAGCTTAGTTGTGTTATCATAGTTTTGACAGTGTTGTCATTGGGGGTCCCCATCTTCCTTATGGAAACTTCAAATGTCATTGTTAGGCATTCTCATGGTTCACTGCAAAACACTGATAGAGACTCAAACCTGAAGTCATGTGCAGGAGGGTAGATAAAGCTTTTTTCTAGAATTAATTGGTACTCTATATGTCCATTAATATCATGACAAAAATTAAGCTCACATTAGAGACTTAACAGCACAGCTGAAAACTCTAGAAAAAAAAAAAGAAGCAGACTCACCCTCAGAAAATCCTGGGAGTTTCTGCTATACTAGGTTTTAACATCTGCCCCACAGATGCCCTTCAATTCCAGTTGTCTCTCCACATACTCTCTTCCTCCACCTCTCCACATCATCTCTCCTGTTCCAATATCAACACATCCCCAGGATACCCACAAAATATATTATATTTCCCCACCCCAGAGAGAACCAAGTGCCCTCTTAAAGCCCTCGTTGTTAGTTGGCTTATATGTATCTGTGGGTTATTGAATGATTATTTATCATTTACTGAACAGCTAATATCCACTTATAAGCCATTACATACCCTGTTTGTCTTTTGGGATCACATTAGAGCTTTCTCTGTTTTTTGTTTGTTTGTTTGTTTTTTTAAATGTGGGCACTTAGTGCTATGAACTTTCCTATTAGCACTGCTTTCATAGTGTCCCATAGGTTTGAATATGTTGTGTCTTTATTTTCATTGAATTCAAGGAAGACTTAATTTCTTTCTCTATGTCTTCCTTGACCCAGGGGTGGTTCAGTGGTTGACTGTTCAGTTTCCATGAGTCTGCAGGCTTTCTAGGGGTAAAGTTGTTGTTAAATTCTAACTTTATTCCATGGTAATCCAATAAGACACAGGCGGTTAAAATTTTTTTGTATCTGTCAATGTTTGCTTTGTTACTGAGTATGTGATCAATATTCGAGATGGTTCCATGAGATGCTGAGAAGAAAGTATATTCTTTCCTATTTGAGTGGAATGTTCTACAGATGTCTATTACGTTCATTTGATTCATTACATCTGTTAGCTCTCATTTCTCTGTTAAGTTTCTCTCTGTTTGACCTGTTCATTGGTGAGAGAGGAATGCTGAAATCTCCTTGTGTGTGGGGTTTGATGTGTGCTTTGAGTTCTAGTAATTATTTTTTACATATGTGGCTGCTTTAATATTAGGGGCATAGATATTCAGGATTGAGACTTCATCCTGATGAATTGTTTCTGTTATGAGAATAAAGTGTCCTTCTCCATCTCTTCTGATTTTTAGTTTGAAGTCAATTTTGTTAGATATTAGTATAGTCACACCCACTTGTTTCTTAGATACATTTGATTAAAGAACCTTTTTCCAAGCCTTTACTCTGAGATAATGTCTGTCTTTGTGGTTGAGGTGTGCTTCTTGTAAACAGCAGAATGTTGGATCCTGTTTTCGTATCCATTCTCTTAACCTGTGCCTTTTTATAGGTGAATTGATTTCATTGATAATAAGTGACATTAATGACCATTGGTTTTTAACTTGTTCTTTTTGTTGTTGTTGGTAGTGTTTTTTTTTGTGTGTTTCCCTTCCTTGAGCTGTGCTGGTGGAGGGTTGTCAGATGTCTGTGTTATTATTGGTGTTGTTGGCTTCCTTGGGTTGTGGTGTTCCTTTGGGAGTGGCGTGTAAGGTGTCAAAGGCAGGTGAGTGTGAACTGTGCGTACAGTGTGCATAGGATGTGGAGTATGCACATATGAGGGGTAAATGGCATGTGCGGTGTCAATAGCATGTGGGATGTGCACGGCATGAGGATGTTTATGGCAGGCGGGGTATGATTAACATGCCTGGGATGTATGGCATGTGACATGTGCCTGGCATTAACAAAGTGATTTTCACAGGGAGTGTGAATGGCATGTGAAGGGTAAATTGCATGTACAGGTGGGGACGGTCTATAAGGTGTAAAAGGTAGCTGAAGTATGAAGGGATATGAGGTCTTCATGGCTCGTGGAGTCTGAATGGCATGTGGATATGCTTCGCTCATGAGGCATGTGTGACATGTGGAGTATTCTATGCAAGTGTTGTGTGTGTCATCTGTCAGGTGTGTATAGGACGAGGTATGCATGGCACCTGACATGTGTCTGGCATGTGAGATGCATGTGGCATGTGATAGGTCCACAGCATGTACATGGTCTGTGAGCGTGTGTCCGTGGCATGTGATAGTGCAGGGTCCACAGCGTGTACATGGTCTGTGAGCGTGTGTCCGTGGCACGTGAGGTCTAGCTGGTGTGTGGCCTGGTAGTGAGGACTATTGTGGCACCCTCCAATGCTGACTTCATGCCACCCTGTGCCCTCTGCCCTCTTCTTGGGTGGCTTCCCACCTCCTTCCATGTGGAGCTGAACTGAAGTTTACTTCTTGGTGACATTATAACAAAAGCAAAACTTCTTAGCTAGAAAAATCCCTTTGGGGGAAAAATGTCCAGTTTTAGAGCTGTGTCAGCATGGAGGGCAGTCCTTAGTGAAGTACGTAGTGAGAGCTCTGGCTCACTAAACTAAGTTGAAGAAAATTTCCTGGTTGGCAATGAAAACTTGTTCGATTGACAAACCAGCCACCCAACCCTGTGCTGCGCTCTCTCTTGCCTCTGCGTGTCCTCACTGAATGCACATCGCACCGGACACCATGCCAGGCCTCCTGTCACTCCCAGAAGAGGCATCTTTCCCACAGAAGGTGCTCCATAGTCTTCCCTGCCTGGAACAGTCTTCTCTAGAGTCACTTGGGCTGGTCTCACACCTTCTTTTACCTTTTAGCTCAAATGTCACCATGCCACTCTGGTCAGCACACAGCCCCACACCCATCCCTTCATCTTGCTCTGTTTTTAGTATCTTTGACCGCACAGCCCCCCTTTGCAGTGTGTTGTAAAGTTTACTAGTTGGTGTGTTTATTTTTGCTGTCCAGTTTGTTCTGCCAGCATCTGAGCTCCATGAGGCCAGGGATACTCTTTTCCATGCTGTATGCTCAGCACCCGAATGAACCGATGAACCATAGAGCTCGCTGCTTATGCACTCCCACGGGGCACACACACTTCTCAGACCCACAATCCTGTACCTTCTCGGCTTTCTTGTCCTCTACTGCTCTGTGAGACTATGTGACACCCATCAGCTAGTCCATTTGCTGGACTCCCAAGATCCTGCACACACTGGAGTCTAAGGGCTGCCAGAGTGGGACATATGAAGAGTCTCTGGGACTCTGGTCGTGACGAGGACCATGTCTGTGCCCACTGACAATATCACAATCCCTCCAGATCAGGCTAAACTGACCAGATCTTTACTAGCTGGCAGGCAGTTCCAGGTTTTCTGGGAAGAAAATTGGCAGAGAAGAGAGCAGAATGCTCAGACTGCGAAAAAAAAGCCTAGGGACAGAGACCAGACCTAGGGCTGGCCCTGCTCTACCTGACTCACCATGTTTTTATCCCCTGGCCCTTCAGACCCCTATACCCAAGCCAGCAATGACGCCTACACCAGCAAAGTGTGGAGGCCACAGGTCCTGCCTGGGTAGGGTAGAGGTGCCTGAGGCTTGGGGCAGGTGCTAGCTGCATCCGGTTTCTAGAGGATATATATATATATATATATATA
>NW_004949112.1:4873605-4880549 GCF_000317375.1 Microtus ochrogaster
GAGAGAGAGAGGATATACATCCTCTAGATATATCTGCCGCCGCTCCCCCTGGAGCAACACCCTAAAAACCTAGCCAGACCAGCATTCCTGCCCAGAAGCCAGTTCGCCATTTATAGCCCATGGGCAGATCAGCAAAGGAAGCTGAGCGGCAAGGCCTGGGAATGTCAGAGGGAGAATCACAGGAACCTCCTAGAGAGACAGGAAAACCGAGGCCAAAGGTTGAGCTGTATGCATCTCCAGGTCACTGGGCCTGTAGTTCAAGAGGCCCTGCATTGAAGGGACAATGCCTCAGCCAATGGCATCCACTAGAATGGATGACTGGGGGGAGTCTAGATGACCATAAACCAAAAGGCAAAGTTGCAACCATTTGGTCTCCACACAAAATGTACTGCTGTATTTTCTTTGTTGGCTCAGGTCTGAGGGGAAAGAATTGAGATTTGCACAGGGAAGTAGTTTGAAAAGCTTCCTTGGAGATGCTGAAACACTGCGTTGCTGAGCAGAACTGCTCATTCGTCATCCAAGAAGTATTTACGGAGTGTCTACTATGTGCTGAGCACATCCCACCCAGGCTCAGAAAAGGGGGAAACACTCCCATCCCAATCGTTACTGACACCCATGATGTGCATTCTTCCTTGTGAGTTTAAGTCCAGTGTAAAGACATTTAGAATGCCTCCACCTCTCTGTAGCATACCGCTACAATGTTTCAACAGGCGCAAACATAGTGTAAAGAAACATGTCCTGGGCAGATGAGCCTCTGCTTCATCTGGGAAGAGCCAGAATGAGAGCGTGTGCAAATAATCACGCACACGGTGCCCAATTGTGACAAAAGTGGATGATTTATGAGACATCTCGCGAAATTCAAATTCAAGTGTAGAAGTTAGCAGACCCCAACGCTGCTTATTCCCTCACTTGACACCAAGTGACTCTGTGGGACCACCCTTGCAGTGGCTTCTGAGGATGCCATGATGAACAAAACATCCTTCTCTCAAGACTGTCTTCATGTCCCTCAGTGACAACTAACAGACAAGATTGTTACAGAGTGACATGGCTTCGTGACATTTCCCAAAGCCCGAGATGTAGCAATCTGGGAGGAAACCGCCAGAGACGTCCAAGAAGGAAACAGTGGAGCTGAAGCCTGAGACCTGGGACCCCAACAGCTGCTGGTCATGGGTAGGGACAGGAGTGAGAGCAGTAGGCTTGGAACAGCAGGCACAGGACTCTATGGCTCTGAAGGAGGCGGTGGAAGGCTGAAAGAAAGGAAGGCGGCTGGCTAACCAGATAGGACCAACTGAGGGACAGAGACTCCAGGGGACATTTGTGAAAGCACACGGAGTAGGGTTCCAGAATGGCCGTGTAGTTGGGGAAAGAGATGAGATTTTCATCTGAGCACAATGATGAATGCAAAGAGCTCCGGGACCTCTGCCATTTCCTCTGCTGCTGTGCAGGGGCCAGGACGAGTGCTAGCGAGGACAGCAGGCACCTTAGTGTGGCCATCTAAGCCAGCAAAGGGTAGGAGTTAGCATAGCCTATACAGCGACCTTAGGAATGAGAGACCTAGGGGTGTCCTACAGGAAGAGTGGACAAGGCTTCATCATGCCCTCGGGACCTCCATCCTCATGAGTTCCACCCCAACACCACATCGCCGCCTGGATGTTTACTGTTGAGTTTCAACCCCTGGCCAAAGTGCATCTGGCACTCACAGACCCACTTTTCCCAGTTCCTTCCTCCCCAAAGCCATCTCTAATGTCTCTCTTGTCCCCGTGCCCACATCCAACCATATATAAATCTTGCTTCTCCCCATCTTTATTTTTATAGACTTAGAGTTTGTATGTACGTGAGTGCTTTTCTTGCATCCGTGTCCGTGAAGCTCCAAGATCAGAAGAGGTCATCAAGTCCCCTAGAACTGGGGTCACAGGCAGTTGTGAGCAGCCATGTGGGTGCTGGGACTCAAGCCCGGGTCTTCTGGAAGAGCAGCGGGTGCTTTTAACTGGTGAGGCACCTCATCTTTCCAAGCCTGCCAAGCTGCATCCTGAGAGTCTATCTGGAATCCAATCGCTTTTCACCAGATTCACCTCCCAAAGCTCAGCAACCGTTTGCGTGGCCACGATCACTCCTTTGGAGCACTGCGGTGCCCTCAGAATTGGTCACCTTTCTTCTGTCCTTGCCTTCCACCAACCAGGGAAGATCCTGGTAACGGAAGTCTGAGCTGAGACCCAACAGCCAATCCTGGGCCAGGCCCAGGGAAGAGGACCGAAGGGGAGGGCAGCAAGAATAAGACAGCCCTGTCCCGGGACCTTTGCACATGTTTGTCCCTCTCTCTAGCAAGTACCTGCTTGTGGTGGCTCTGTCTCCCTTCATCCAGGCTATTTCACAAGTACAACCATCCCAGAGAGGTCGTCCCTGCCTGCTGGAATGAAAACTAGTTCTTGTTTTGCTTTATTCTTATTTTTATGTAGAATTTATACACCCCTGATACCACACAGTTCCTTGAGTGCTTGTCCGCCATCCTCTCCTATAATGTAAACACTATGTGAATGGGTCTTTGGTTTTGTTCACTGCTGTGTCCCCAATACCTGAACCAGTAGCTGGTGTTTGGTAGATGAGCCACCATGAACACTAAATGACTAAATAAAAGAGAAAAGAGGGTGAACACTTTACGAAGGGGACCATCAGTACTGCCCGTGTCAGAGAAGGGGAGAGAGTGGGATTTCAAAGGAGATTTCTGAGTCTGAGGGATACACAGGGCTTCCCAGTTTGTAGAGGGCCAGCTAAGATGATTTCCCGACTTTAGCGAGAAAGACATCGGTATCACCCTTGCTTAGATTTCTGATATCCAGGAGAGAAGACATGGCAGGAATACCCGGTCCTAGCCAGAGCCCCAAGAGACATCAACATCCCAGGGGTGGGGTGTGTTGGAGCTGGTAGGGGAGCCAGAGCTCCGGGGAGGGGGCTGCATCCTTCTGCTCCTATCCTCCACAGTGAGTCTGCTGTGAAGAGACACAACTAAGTCTCCAGAGGAACAGAGCCTGGAGACTCCAAGGCCCCCACAATCCAGGCTAATACTGTGCAAGCAGGTGCTGGAGTCAGAAGCGAGCTTTCTTGCTGGCACAGCCGTTCACCTCCCCAGACATTTCCACACCCTCCTCCCTTTGGATTCTGCACCTCCCAGTCACTCCCGGACATCCTTAGAAGTGAAGTGGAAACAGACTTGGGAAGAGATCACCTCCACAAAGTTTAGCAGACTCCACTGCAGGTGAGGTCATCAGGCCAGGTCCTGGTCATCATGACCCTTAAGAAAGACACTTCCTTTGGCTCCACTCAAAACAGATGACACAAACCTGCGGAAACAAGCTTTCACTTGGCTGAGAAATAGATCAACCCAGACCCCGTCCGGCTCTCTAGACACCCACAGAAGGAATCCTGCCGGGTAAGTTGAGTGGAGACCCTTCCTTCCTTCCTCCCTCTTTTCCTCCCTCTGTCCACCCTGAGTTTGACTAGTGTGGCTTGAAGTTTTAGTGACGATCCCCCCAACTACCGCATAGACTGCGCTGGATTTTCTTAGCTTCTTGTGGAAGATGAGCAAGACCAGATGCTCTCTGAGACATTCCCAGATTGGGAATGAGACAAATATCACTGCCACCAAGTCATTTGTCTCAGGCTTGCCCACTTAGATCTTGGGAGCCTCACTGTCTCTAGCCCGCTGCGTCCTTGGATCCACTTCTTTGGTGTGTCACCGTTTCGCTGCTTCTTCTCTAGAGGTTGCTTTGCCCTTTTGCCTTGTGTCTCTCTCCAGATCTCCTGCAATCTGGTTTCTAACGTCTATTCTGTGCCTGGTTTCCCAAGAAATCAGGAGACCGTGAGGTCCAAGGTCAGCTCCAATGTGATCGCTGTGGCTTCACTGAGGTTGTAGTAGGCACTGGAGAGACTTGGGCAGGCTGCACCAGAGAGCCAAGTGCAAGGAAAGGCTGGTGTCTGCCTGCCAGTCTCTGTCCTCCCTGTCCCAGCGCAGAGCCGCGGGAGGGGGCACTCTCTGGCCCCAGAGGCTCCCCTGAAAACCCCAAGCTCCGCCCTGCTGCACTCCTACTGGTTTGGGGCGCCCCCGCCCCCAGTCTCCCTTTCCAGCTCCCGGGCTTTTAGGCTACCCTGAATAAATAGTCCAGGGCACCTGACGAGAAGCTAGGGACGGAAAAAGTCCCAGGACGATCGCTTTCTTCGTAGCAACTCCGACAGGACAGGACAGGCAGGGGAGGTAGAGGACAGCCGGTGTGCATTTCAACCCTCAGTATTGTGTCATTGTCAGGGTTCAGGAGTGACAGAAAGTTAAGGTGACTCTTGAAGATTGGGTTGAACTAGAGGCAGGACCGAGAAGTCTAGGAGCTAGGATATGGAGCTACTGTCGCCGCCACTCTGGGACGTAGATTTGACAGGCCCCGACGGCTCTCTCTGCTCCTTTGCCACAGCTGACAACTTCTATGATGACCCGTGTTTTGACTCACCAGACCTGCGCTTTTTCGAGGACCTGGACCCGCGTCTGGTGCACGTGGGGACCCTCCTGAAACCGGAGGAGCATACACACTTGCCCACCGCGGTGCACCCAGGCCCCGGCGCTCCGAGGATGAACATGTGCGCGCGCCCAGCGGGCACCACCAGGCTGGGTGCTGCTTACTGTGGGCATGCAAGGCGTGCAAGCGCAAGACCACCAATGCTGATTGCCTTAAGGCCGCCACCATGCGCGAGCCGCGCCGCCTGAGCAAAGTGAAGGAAGCCTTGGAGACGCTCAAGCGCTGCACGTCCAGCAACCCGAACCAGCGGCTGCCCAAGGTGGAGATCTTGCGCAATGCCATCCACTACATTGAAGGCTTGCAGGCTCTGCTGCACGACCAGGACGCAGCACCACCAGGGGCCGCCGCTTTCTACTCGCCCGGTCTGCTGCCCCCAGGCCGAAGCAGCTAGCACTACAGTGGCGACTCGGACGCTTCTAGCCCGCGTTCCAACTGCTCGGACGTCATGGTAAGGCCAGGGACACAGAAGGACAAGTGCAGGCGACACCTGGGGTATCGGAAATGCGTTTCAGAGGTCCTTGGGGTCGGGGGAGTCCTTTAGACACAGGTGTCCCTGGCATCTGTCACTGGGGTCTGTTTGGAGACCCTGAGCACCTGCGATTTGCCCAGTTGGGGATGCATGCCATCAGAACACTGCTGGGCAGATCCCAGAACATACGTTTCCTTCTCAAATCCTTATTACCCGAGTGCAGATTTTTGTTCCTGGGTGACCATCCGGGCTGAGTTTGACCCTGCTCCTGTCTCCTAACTAGGGCTGACCCAGTCCTGTAAGCCACAGCTAGGGGAGGGAGGGAAGGGCAGTGACAAGGAGTAGTGTTCCAGCTTCCCCAGGTCTGACTCGGGCATTCTTGCTATTCACAGATGGATTACAGCGGCCCCCCGGGTGGGTCCCGGCGGCAAACCGGGTATGATGCAGCCTACTACAACGAGGCGTCCAGCGGTGCGTATTCTCAGCTGTTCCCAGCTAGCAGGCATTCACTGGCCTTCCGTGTTCCCCTTGAAGACGTCCTCGCTCCCCAGGCTTAATAGTACTCCTTCCTCTCCTCTTCTCCAGACACACTTGTATCTTGGGATGACGGGGCCAGGCGTGTTGGTGTTTGGGGGAGTAAACAACTACAACGTGCACCTTCCTCTTCTTTCTCCTTGTAGTCTAGCAAGTCCTTAGTTTCCCTTCTGCTCCAAAGCTCTGTGCTGGGCGGGGGTAAGAGGCTTGAAGGGACTCCAGCTTGCCTTACTAACCTTCCCCTCCCCTACAGAATCCAGGCCAGGGAAGAGTGCGGCGGTATCAAGCCTCGACTGCCTATCCAGCATCGTCGAGCGCATCTCCACAGACAGCCCCGCCGCGCCTGCGCTGCTGTTGGCAGACGCACCACCAGAATCTCCTCCAGGTCCTCCGGAGGGTGCATCACCAAGCGACACAGAACAAGGGGTCCAGACCCCTTCCCCTGACGCTACCCCGCAGTGTCCTGTAGGCATGAACCCCAATCCTATTTACCAGGTGCTTTGAAGGGTTGGCTGCGGCAAGAGAGGACGCACCGCCTACACTCCGGGGTCCCTAGGGTCCTTCACGCTCAAGGTGAGTTTAAAGATGAAGTTTAAATGACACTCTTCCCAACTGTCCTTTCAAAGTCACACATTCAGAGGCTGGAGAAGGGCGGAGCAGAAGTCTGTCCCACATCGGTCCCCAAGGAAAGGACGCTGTCCATTTGACGTTGTTTGTTTTGTTTTGTTTCCTTTCGCTTCATGCGACTCACAGAGACTCACTGTCCCTCAAGGGGCCAGAGCTGATCCTTGAACGGCCAGGCCTTCTTCCTCTTCCTCACTACTCCTCACGCAGGGGTGAGCCCCTCACACCTAAGCCCTGCCCTCCACATCCCGGTTGTTTGTGGAGACAGGATCCCTACTTTCCGGAGGTCTCCCGACACCCAGTCTTTCCCACAGCCTGCTGAGCCCGCTCCAGTCCCGTGTGTAACAGGTGTAACCACATCCCACCCTTCCCCGTCCCACGCGCGGCTCAGGACCACTTATTTTTTTATATAAGACTTGTGTAATCTATTCTTGTAAATAAGAAAGAGTTGCGTGGCCAGAGTCGGAGCCCCCTGGGCTGTATTTATCTCTGAGGCATGCTGTGTAGTGAAACAGAACTTTGTGTGTTTATTCCTCTGGTGGGCGAGTCTCAGGACTCACTCGCTCAGGTGTTGGAAATAAAGACGCTAATTTATACATCAGTGACTCTGGCTTTTTCTTTTTTTTAAATTTATTTATTTATTAAGGATTTCTGCCTCCTCCCCTCCACCGCCTTCCATTTCCCTCCCCCTCCCCCGATCAAGTCCCCCTCCCTCATCAGCTCGAAGAGAAATCAGGGTTCCCTGACCTGTGGGA
>NW_004949112.1:4881359-4895142 GCF_000317375.1 Microtus ochrogaster
CCAGAACCTGGAAACAACCTAGATGCCCTTCAATGGAAGAATGGATGAAGAAAGTATGGAATATATACATATTAGAGTATTACTCAGTAGTAAAAGACTCTGGCTTTTTCTAGGCAAGCCAAGGGGATCAATAAGAAACAATACAATCTGGGAGAGCTGTGTCGCAGCGACCCCTGTAGGCGGCGTAAGGATAGCAAAGACACTGGATGGTGCTAGATTACTAAGGAGGGCTAGGCCTGCCTGTAAGCAGCAGGTCACACCCCAGGCAAGGAAAACAGAGGTTCTTGTGGAACGATGCACAGGTTAATGTTAGTTTAAATATAAAAAGCCGGATGTGCTCATCTCTGCAATCTCAGCACTGGGAGGGCTTAGGCAGGAGGATGGATGCAGGCCTAAGTATAAATTAGAGATCTTGCTCCAAAACAAGCTTTTTAAAGGAAAAATTAAAAGTCATGTTGAGGAGCTAGTCCAGTTGGTAGAGCACCTGCCTAGCATGCATAAAACTCTGGGTTCAGTCCCCAGCGCCACAGACACCTGCCGTGGGAGGTGCAACACCCTGGAGGTGGCACAGAAAAATCAAAAGCTCAAAGTCACTCTCAGCTACACAGCAAGTCCCAGGATACATGAAAGACTGCCAATAAATTGATTGATTGATTGATTGATTGATTTAAAATCTAGCACCACAAACTTGAAATTCTGGCAGAATAAGTCTGCCCAGGGCCAGCTATTGTTGTTTTCCAAAATCTCCTTTTGGGGACTCTGAAGTGTGTGTAAGGTTGAGAATAGTTCTCCTTCACATGCACAGCGTGTCCAGAAGGCTCTGTGGGAGGTTGTGGTCCTAGAACCACTCAACACCCTCACAAGTGTGGAGGAGGGCGGGGTGCTCCAGGGCAGGAAGAGAGAGCTAAAGAGCTCAAGAGATGCTTTGCACACCGTGTGGTGCGTGCAGGCTCTTGTGATGTGACTGCTGGAGGCAGCGTGCATGGAGACAGCCTGCATGGAGACAGCGCCGTCGGGAGCCTACACTCAGAGCTTCGCTAGGCCTCCTAAGAAGGCAGAGGCTCACAGCCTGGAGGAGAAGGGCACTCGGAGCAGCATCACGTCTAGTGCTGCGGTACTTTTGCCAGGCTGTGTAGTCTGGGCAGAGGGGATGCTATTGGTGCAGCCAGACTGCAAGGAGAGCTTCCTGGACAAAGAGCTATTTCAGATGTGTTAGGAGAAACAAGAGTAGGCGACAGACAACAGCAAAGCTTTTGGTGCCTGTTCTCCACCCCTACAGAGGAGGTCAAGATCATGATGGGGAACTCCATAGAGACAGCTGACCTGAGCTCATGAGAACTCACAGACTCTAGACAGACAGCTAGGGAGCCTGCATGGGATGAAAGTAGGCCCTGTGCATATGGGCAACAGTTGTCTGGCTTTTATGTGTTTGAGGAGACCCTTGACAGTGGTACATAAATCTATCTTTGGTGTGTGAGCTGGCTCTTTGGAGCTAATTCCTTATGGTCGGATGCCTTGCTCAGGCTTGATGCAAGGGTGAGGGTTTTTGTCCTGTCCCAACTTGATATGTCAGACATTGTTGACTCCCCATGGGAGGCTTTACTCTTTCTGAGGAGTGGATGGTGTTGACGTGGGGGGAGGAGAGGAAGGGGTTATGTGACATGAATAAAAATTTTAAAACAAAAAAAAAAAACAAGAAAAAAGAAAAATCAATTATGGTGAGCATTGAATCAAAATAATTATATAGTAGTTGGTGATAACATCTTTAAAATTATATCTATTAAAATGACTTACATACATTTATTTAAACCAGAAAAAATAATGTTGTATTTCTTGATTAGTTACTTGATTGTTAGATAATCTCTTTCAAGGAAAAAAAAAGCCCAGCATTATTCTGTTATAAAATAACAATATTTCCAGTACATGAATCTTACAATATCGTGTATTCTTTTCTGGAAAGTCATTTGTATCACTGGACACACAGTAGCATAGACATTGAGTACAAGTTTCTGAAGACTCAGAAGGACGGGATCATACCTCCAGAGCAATGTTGAGTAGGAGGAAATGATAAGGTTCATCCAGTATATGACCACAAAGACACTCAGCAGAGCCAGAATGGTCCAGGTGGCTCTTTGCTCTGGGGAGTATCTTACAGAGAAGCTGCTTCTGTGGAGATGCAGTGATCGCCTATGATGCCGGAACAACAGAAACATCATGTATGCACTAGAGAACATCATGACCCCCACAAAGAAGACATCCCTGGAAAATGTCAAGAAAGAAAACAGACCCCTCCTGATGGGGGTACTTGGAGATATCGAACAGTATTCACTGATCACAAGTGGTTTTGTCTGGCTTGTGTTGGAATAAGCTAGAGTGAACAAAATGACATTACTACTGAAAGACAAATTGAGGAACCAGAAAAACAAGAAAATATACATGATGTAATTTGTAAGTGCGTGTTTGGTTTTAACCACCCAGTCAGTGTTTGGGCTGATGATGGTGGCCTGTAGCACACTCAGGTAGCAGGTGATACAGATGGAGAGGCCCCTCATCACCCTGTGCAGGTAAAACAATGCCTTGCATTTGAAGTCATTCTGTAAATTCAGTGACTCAAACATGTTTGGAGACCAAAAACCTAATACAATGAGCAGCATCACAATGTGAATGAGGGCCAAGTGACATGTGATCAGCTCCGTGGGCTTAATTCTGTAGTCTTGAAGGACCATGAAGACATGCAGCAAAAGAAGGAAGGTGTTGCCTGAGATTCCAATGCCAATTTGGAAAAAAACAAACTTTCTTAATGATGACATGAATGTACCTTTCATTTATCTCCATGACAGAGGGAAATATTCTGTATGTATAAAGAAAGAGATGTGGGTTGAGAAAGGAAGGAAGAAAAAACCCAATGTCATCATTAAGATTTTCTTTAAAATAATTAACAATTTTTGAAAATTTTGTACAATATGTTTTTATTATATTCTCCCCTTACAGGTCCTCCTTGACCACCCATCTTTCCTATGTGCCCAAGTTTGTGTCCTCTTTTAAACCCATAAAGTCCAATTTGAAATTTTATTTTATTTGTAGATATGAATGCTTTGCCTGAATTTATTTCCATATACCACTTGTGTGCCTGATGCCTACAGAATCCAAAAGATTATCTAGGATCCTCTGTAACTAAAGTTACAAGTGGCTGTGAGTCTCTATGTGGGTGCTGGGATATGAACCCAGGTTCTCTGGAAGAATAGTCAGTGCTCTTAACTTCTGAGCCATCTCTGCAGCTTCCACATCAAGCTCAATTTGTGTTGCCCATAAACTCCTGGACGTTCAGCTTTCACTGGAGCACGGTGACTTATAAGTGACTACACTCCTAAGAAAACTAACCCTTCCTCCCTCCACAGAGATCAGTTTGCCTGTAACCCCTCTGCTAGGGATGGTCCTTCCTTCCCAATTCCCCTCTGCATTCTGGGATTTGGTTGGTTTAAATTTCTACAGGTGTTGTCTCTGCTGTCATAACTGTGAATTTAAACCGTGTCCTCCTGGCTGTGTGCAGAAGGCACTGTTTTCTTCTAATCCTCCACTACCTCTGCTCTTGCACTCTGTCCCCTCTCCCATAGTGACCCCTGAGTGCTTGAAGAGGAGTGTGATACAAATGTATCTTTTAGGGATGTGAATTCCTTATTCCCTCACTCTGAAGAGATTGATCTTATGTGAGTCTCTGTGTTAATCACCATCTACTTAATATAGAAGAGTTGAGAGCTGAATTAACCCATGGTTATAATGACAAGTCAACAGAAAATCTGTTTAACACTAGCAGAATAGCATTTATCAGAATAACAGCAGTAGGGCCCATGAGCTCTCCAGCCTGAAATGGTACTGAGTGTGATTTCTGTCCTATAGCAGTTTCCTCAGAGATTAAAACCTTCCATCTTGGAGTGAAGCTCCTTAAATACTGTATGTTGAAGGAGACATAAAACAACTGGATATCTTAAGACAGGATTTTTACAGAAAGGAGAAACAACAGGATAGTCTAAAGGGAGATCAAGTGTTCCTTCTTGTAAGAAAACGCAAGCACAGGAAATAAACAACTCAAAATAGCCTCAGGAACTTTTTAAAACTGGCCAAACTCTCCAGTCCCTTCCCTTCCCGAGCATATAGAAGCAGTAAGGACCGCTGAGACATACACTCAGAAGAGGCGACTTTCTTTAAAGAGGGTGAGGCGACCCGAAAAGCCTGGAAAGGACACTTTTCTACCCATGAACTGTATGCAGGGCATGCAGGGAGCTCCAGGTTCCCAGCTTTTGGTGATGCAAGGTGAACTTCGGTGGTATCTGTCATTAGTTCACTGTCTAGAGTGATTAGACAATTGTTCATGTCTCCCTTGTATTGTTACACAACAATTTCATTTTGTAAATTGGGCCTTAAATCTGATCATAAAATGGTTGATTACCCCCAAATCCAACATGATGAACCAATGAATTTTATTGTGTTTACTTACAGGCATATAGGTAAGGGGTTCCTTACAGGAGTAGAAATAACTCAAAGACAATAGACAATCATCACAAGAGCAACTGTGTTACCTGTTTTCTCTTCTGTCAGGTTCAGATTATCAAGTGTTATGCTGAGATCCAAAAATCATTGTCATCTGTGCAGTTTATGACCATCATTAATACACATCAAGGTGATTTTCTAGAAGCCTTTCTTGAGGTTCCACTTAATACAGCCCTTGAAACACCTCTGGCTTCAGTAAGTAGAGATGATGCCCCTCATATTTTAGCAGAATATTTCTGCTAGAAATTAGACATTTAGCAGTAATATCTAAGTACCTTGGACACTGCTACTGAAAAGAATGACAGTCACCATACTGCACTATATTGCTAGGATTCAGGGCAAACTACTTTCTCAAATTATCCTAATTAAAGTTTAGGACAGCTGATTATATATAATTATACATAGGCACATTTATATAATACATTACAAGCCTCCACTAAACTGGGATAAAATAGTTGTAGCTATATAAATAACAAATTAATATTTCTATGCCATTCCAAGGTCTTCAGCTCACCTCTTTCAGTCATGCGTCCTTCTGTAAATGGTGTTGAAAAGGCTTGAACTGCTGGATCATCAGATGGCATCCTCTATAAAGTTCACACAGTCCTGGCTGCTGAACTTGGGCAAGAAAAGACCATGGTTACCATGGGGCAGAGGCAGCAGCTACCATGCAATCATTTTATGGTTCCTCTTGGAAATTTATCTACACCCACAGGATCTAATAAATGAACATTTTAAACAATATGAATGTTCATCTAAAGGCATTGTGTGCTGATTATCTAATTTTTAAAGTTCACTTTGTGTTCTGCTCTCAACATTGAAGCATCTGGGAATTTAGAATAATACAGACATGACCTGTGAACAATGTGTAAGAAGCAGTTTCAGGGAAGTCACCTATAGGTTAGTTGTAAAGAAAAGGAAATTGAGTCTCCTTAATATGCTAGGGAAGTGAAAATATGGACACACCAATTAGTATTCACTATAAAAAGAAACAAGCATAGATTGCTGATTTCAGGATGAAAATCCATGAATCTCAGGAGATGCATAAGGCAGAACAAGTTCACTTTCCTAATTCTGGTTTTCCCATAAAATTTGTGGAAATTTAATTTAAACCTAAGGTATGTGTAAATGTGTACATACATATACATACACATAGTATTTATATGGATAAAGTAGGGAGCATCACTATTAAAAAGACTAAAAAAACTGTATGTACCAGAAAATTTTTATGTGAACATCATCTGGGAAAAAAAATCTTAATAGAGAAAATGCCCCCATCAAATTAGCCTGTAGGCAAGTGTACAAGGCACAGAGCTGCTGAAAACAGTGTTTGTGAGTGGCCACTCTCAACTCTAGCTCTGAGAAAACAAGTAGGTGTCAGAAGCACCAGTGTAGAGACAGAACACAGGATCCTGAATGCAGCCCTGTTGTGAAGTAGGATTCTCTATAAAAAGCACTCTCTCAAAGCCTTACAATCTCAGGACATCAGGAAACCAATCGGGCATGACACTGTGGTCCCACAAACCAGGACATGCATCCTGGACATCCCCATGGAGACAACAGGAGACTCCAGTGCCTGTGTCAGACGCTTGACTTGAGGGAAAGGAGCACTAAAGCCTTCTCATTGAAGGCTCCTTGCCAGGGGCATCCTGGCTTCATGGCATTACCCTTCTAAGTGCACAAAATACAGACTTTCCACATTAATAATTTAAGACAAACAATAATCTGCAACATTGAAAACTTAAATGAGTATTGATATCAAATTCCTGATCAAATGGGCAATCCTGTGACAGCATTTTGTTCCACTTTTACAAAACCTTCTCTGCCTTCCATTTTAAAGACACATAGATATTAGAAATCTTCTACTGAGTTCAGAAATTGTCAATAATATCATAATAACTCAGCAACTAAGTATGATTTCAACTTACAATTCAGTGAATAAATGTTTAATCAATGGACCTAATTTGATATTTGGGGTGAAAAAATCAAGTTCTACATATTTCTGTATTATGTTTTCTCAAATAAATGTAATCTTGTCTAAAGGTTGAAAATTATATTTATTGCATTTCTATAATCCTTACCCAAATTAGTATTCTGATCAGTATTGTAAGTTCCATTTAGTGTATAAAATACTTAGAGATCTTAAAAAATATTTGAACATCACAAAAATTATTAATAGCAAAATATGTTATTTAGCGATAATTTAATGGTCTCCCAAAGTTACTTTGATAATCATTATGTAGTAAAATAAAATGATTAATTTGGCCACAGGCCAACATCTAATTATTGTATAGCAATAGAATAGAACTTTTGCAATGATTCAATAAAATAGCCTTAAAATATGAAAGGATTACATAATACAATCAATGAATATGCACATGAAATTTTTATTAAAATGATCTTAAAGATCTCCTGAGATTCAAAATATGAGTACAGCACACTGAATTCTTTCAGAAGTGGTGTATTCTACTAGAAGAATTACAAATGGATACAAACAAAAAGATAAACTGTAGCATGACTAATAAAAACTCAGAGACTGATACTGGGGTTCAACCTGAAGGTCAGAAAAGCACAACAGAAAGTCACTGACACTTACTTCCACCTCAGTCCAAAACGACAATCCTAATTTTGGACTGAGGTAGAGGTAACAGCCAGAAGCTGACAGTTTTACTTTGCTGACCTTTAGATTGAACCCAATATCTGTCTCTGGGTTTTTATTAATTGTCCTACAACAAACCGTGAAGATATCCTTAAAAAGCCAAGATATAAATCCAATCTAATATTTCAGAAAGATAGAAAAAACAAAATCCCTTATCAAAACTACAAATATATGTGTTATAATTTTTTGTGAAATTGTTCTTTTCATGTATGCTACTTACTAGGATTCAGTGAGCACACAGACAATGTCCTGGACAGATACAGCTCTGTTGTTTTAGTGGAAACCATCCTACTGCTCCCAGCCTCTCCCCCAGGTCTTCAGCCTTAAGCACTTACTGCAAATGAAGTAGAGAAATAAGCACTAGGCAGTCTGAGAATTTTCTGTGAATGAAGTGAAGGGAGGCCCCAGACAGGGTTATATAGAGGGTGCACCATCCACTCCTCTCCCACTGCACTGCTAGTCAAGTCATGCTCTTCACCAGGACAGCCCTGGCCTGGGAATGTAGAAGGGGGCACTACCAATGGGAAAACTCAACTTAACTAGTTTGTAAAAAACAACATAGAAGGACCAGCTGGGCTGTCATCTCTTCCCTGTGGGAACTCATTTTCCCAGCCACATCTGCCTGAGTACTCTGCATAATCCCAGTCTCATCCACAGGAGCAAATTACAGCTAAGAGTCTGTCTCTGACAAAAAAGTTACACTGTGTCAGACACCCAGCGATCTCCACGCTGTGGGAAGTTCCTGGGAGCCTCTGCACCTATTCTGTGCCTTGGGAGGCTCCATAGAGGACAAGGTACTGTCGTACAAATTAAGCATGCATAGAAAAGTGCTCTGGCACATGAATTAAATCAGGCATATGATTTCCAACACGCTGGGAAAACAAGTTCAACCACAAGGCAACCAGCACCGATCACACTCAAATATAGCAAAACACACTTGAACTCTGTCAGTCCTGTGTTATGAGATGAAACAAGGCCCTCAGCCCTTACAGGATGTAAAGTGATGATGTGAGTGACAGCTAATGCATCATACAAAAACACTAACTGTGAACTTGTATCTTCATGATATCCTTAAAATGAGAGGGAACTGAGAGAAACCAGAAACCTAACAACATGGCATACTGTTTTCACAAACTGAAAACAAAACAGACAACAAGTGTGTCTGCACCACTACCAGGATCAGAAAATGTAAGTTCAAGCTTGTACAGGACAGGTACAAAAATTATTTCTCAATAAGCTCTATAAGAACCATGAAGGTTCAAAATAAAAATTACGGAAGAACTATTTCAAAATATATTATACATATATACATATAAAATCCAAATGAATTATTGTGTTTATATGTATGTTATTATTAATTCATATTAAATTATATACAAACTTTCTGTGATGGTCTCCTTTCTCTCTTTATCAGTCTTCCTAAATGGTGAATATAAAGATAAATAGAACCATACACATAGAGATAAAATAACCAAATACTAGGAATGGGTCCTTGGAAATCCAAAATTAACTAAAATTAATTATGTAAATATAAAAACATTACACAGGCAGTTTAATTGGATTTTGTATCACTGAGTACAGATTCTAAATTAAGTTTATCTCTAGCTAAAATTCATCAACTGACCAAATACCATGGACTTAGTTAATTCTTACAATAAAAAAATTATGCTTTCGTAACTACCATTAATACTCTGCCCATAATATTAGAAAGATGGTTTAATATTTGTTAGAAATGAAATATATATTTCTACTGTTGTCCTACAGATCTTATCATGTCATGCCCCATGTCATACCCTGCCTCCATGCCCACCCTGATCTGAAGTTTAGCCCAGCCTATGAGTTCACAGTCATAATCCTGCCCTAAACACAGTCTTCAGACAGAACCACAGTACCATACTCCACACCCCAGGTCAGTCTGAGGACTCCTGCTCCTGCCCCAGCTGTTGTGTCCACATCAGACACACAAACAACAAAAAGTACACATAACTAAATCTCTTCAAAAAAACACAAACAATATGAAAGGTCAAAACAGGATGTCTCTGCCCCCAAACCAACCTGTCCTCTAGAAATGGTCTCCAGTGAGAATTATGTAGTTAAAACCCCAGGACACAGATCTTACAAAGTACTATCGTACATTAACTCAAATTAATGAATAATTTTTTAAAAGACACAAATAAACAGAATTAACTTAAAGAGAATAAATGCCGGACTGATATCCAGGAAAACACAAATATAAGGCTAAATGAAAAAAAGAAAAACAACAACAAACACAAAAAGAAAAACGGCAATCCAGGATTTGAAAACCAAGCGGTGAAAGAGCTAAGTTTGAAATGAAGATGGAATTGAAAACTCAATATCCCAGTAACAGAACTCCAGGAAACACCTTATAAGTAGAGGATAGAATATCATGTTACAAAGTAGAGGAATTAGGCCACACAAGAAAATATGGAAAAATTCAAATACTAGAAAGGAGTATGCAGGAATTTTTTGGGCATTATGAAAATATAAAATACTTAAATTATAAGCATTACTAAGGGAGTAGTCCAGGTCAGTGGCATAGACCAGATAAAAAAAAATATGGAAGAAAACTTCCCCTAATTAAAGAAAGACATGCCCGTACACAGAATACCAAATAGACAAGATGAAAATAAATAAGAAACTCCCCAAGTTGTACTATATGCATAACACTAAAATATATATAACATGAAAAGAGTATTGAAAACTACAGGAGCAAAAACAGAAGCCACAAGTAAAGAAAAAGCTCGTCAGAAAAACAACTGATTTCTCAAATAAATCTTTGGAAGCCAGAAGAGCCTGAAGCAGTGTACTTCAAATTCTAAAACACAATGCCAACCTAGACTCCTATACCCAGCAAACTACCTACCATATTTGATGTCAATAGGAGACACTTCTATGATACAAAAGATTAAATGAATTCATGTGCAACAAGCCAGCCCTGTAGAGAATGCTGGAAGCAATAATTTGGTGTAAGAGAGAAATAAATATAGGCAAGAGACTGTGGAAAGAAAACAAAGCAAAACTGCAGAAACAAAAACTGTCTACACACACAAGCTACCAAAAAAAAAAAGCCTGAAATCAGCACACAATTTTCAAAAATAGCTTTAAAAAATTAAAAAAAACAAAAACAAAAATAGCTTTAAATATTAGTGGCCTTGAATTCTTACTCAAAAGACATAGATTAGTTCAATGGATTAAGAAACAAAATATATCATTCTGTTGCCTAAAAGCAACTCAGATCTAAAGGAAAACACCTTCTCAAAGTGAAAGGATGAAAAAATATTCCGAGCAAATAGGACATGGAAGCAATCAGCATTGCTATCCTCACATCTGAGAGCAAATAGGACCTGGGAGCAATCAGCATTGCTATTCTCATGTCTGAGAAAAAAACATTTCAAACTAAAATAAATGAAAGGAGATAAAGCTGGACAGTGCATGCCAATCAAGAAAATAGTTAATCAAGAAAACATTTTTTACTTTTTAATTTAAAAACTATCTTTTTTCATTTTACATACCAAAACCAGTTCCCACTCCCTCCCTTCCTACCATACCCTTCTCTTTCCCGCACCCCACCCCATCCACTCCTCAGAGAGAGTAAGGCACATTAATTTGAGGAAAGACCAAGGTCCTCCCTACTATAACGAGACTGAGCAAGGTATTCCTCCAAAGAGAACAGGTTCTAAAAAGCCAGTACAAACAGTAGGGATAAATCCTGCTGACAGAGCCAGTGCCTCCACTCCGGTCTGCCCAAGCCATACGACTGTCATCCACATTCTAAGGGCCTAGTTGGTTCTATGCTGGTTCCTTCCCTGTCCTGCCAGAGTTGGTGACCTCCTGTATCTCAGGTAACCTGTTTTAGTGGGTATCCCCACCATGGTCTGGACCTCTTTGCTCATATTCACTCTTTCCATTATTTGACTGGACTTTGGGAGCTCTGCCCAGTGCTCAGTTGTGGCTCTCTGACTCTGCTTCCATCAGTTGCTGGATTAAGGTTTTATGGTGACATATCAAATAGTTATCAATCTGACTACAGGGCAAGGCTAGTTCAGGCATTCTCCAATACTGCTTAGGGTCTTAGCTGTCTTTTGGATTCCGGGGAATTTCCCTAATGCCAGCTTTCTTGCCTGTCCCATAATGGCTCCATCAATCAAGATATCTCCCTTCCTGTCCTTTCCCCATCTCAACCATTTTGTTTCTTCATATTCTCCTTCTTGCTCCCCTTCTTTCTTCCTCTCCCCACTTGTGCCCTCCCTTCTCCTTCACTCCCACATTCCCAATTTTCTCAAGAGACCTTGTCTATTTCTCCTTCCCATGGTGATCTATCTTGTTTCTCTTAAGGTTTGCCTTGTTACGTAACCTCTCTGGGGCCATGGACTATACGCTGGTTATCTTACATCTTATATCCACTTATGAGGTAGTACATACCATGATTACATTGAATAAAGTCTGTGTTACCTCACTCAGGATGTTTCTCTAGTTCAATCCATTTGCATCCATATTTCCAGATGTCATTGTTTTTGTTTTTGTCTTTTACCACTGTGTATTACTCCATTTTGGTTGAGGGGCTTCTCATCATTTTCCATGTTCTGGCTATTATAAATAATGCTGATATGAACATAGATGAACAAATGTCCTTGTAGTATGTTTGAACATGTATCTTTGGATATATGCCCAAGAGTGGTAATGCCCTGTTCTCTGAGTGCTTCCCCGAGGCTGTTACTGTCAGGTAGATGGAGACCAAAGCCACACGTATTCCAGTGCCTGTGGAATGGAGGCATGATGAAGAGGTGGGAAGGAGTCAGACAGAAGGACCATCGACTGCTTGGACCAGTCTGTTATCCAGCAGTGTGATCCCAATGGTAGAGCCAACTAAGGTCCCTGGAAGTTGAATTGGTCTGCAGACCCTGGGAAGAAACCAAAAGACAGGCTGAGACATTCAGAGCCGAGCCAGCCTGTAGCTCTTCACCCCTCCCCCATCCCTGCCACCCTCCCCCGGAAGCACTAGACACACCTCTAATGTCCAATTCCCGATGAAGACAGGAATATGGTCAGGGAATCCTTGCCAGTGGCTGTTCAGCACACATGGCCTTCAGCATCTGGAAGACGTGGAGCAGAGCCACATCAGACTCAGCAAGTCCACCATGATCCTGGGGAAACATAGGCCGTGCTTAGTGAAACATGAGAGCCTCAGGACAGACCAGCTCCATGAGCTGGGCCAGCTAGGCCACCGAGCTGAAATCCCATACAGACACGCAGGAGTTTTCAGAACAGCAGATGCGGGCCAGAGGGGATCTGAAGCAGGCTTATCTGCAAGTAGTGTGAGCTCAAACCCTGACCCTCGTCTTCTCTCATGAACACATCGGGGTCGAAGACAGCACCAGCAGCCATTGCAGCCTTGCACAGCTCCTCGATTCCCAGCACCTTCTTTGGCCAAAGGGCCAGCTTCTGCAGTGTCGCTGACTCCAGTCCTGTAGCGGTCCAGACAGAGTCCATCCTCACAGACTGCCACAGTTCCTTCAGCCTGAAAAAAGGTGAGGGATGGGCCCAAGCTGCACAGCGCCTCCTACTGTTCACCTGTTTCCATGCAGGGTCCCTGCAGGTCCCACACAGACAGCTCCACCGTCAGGGCGGGGTCCAGAAGGACGTTTTATAGTTGATCAATTGGCTGGTACTGAGAGCTTAGTGTGCACAGGGCAGTGTGATAGGCATAGGGATAGTGTGGTAAAAGCGGCACTCAGGGAACTGTGCCTGGCATACTGGGTTTTAGTAAATGCCTGTTGGGTAAGGGGTTTCAGGATTGCATGTAATTATCTCTTCTGCTGAGGGTCACTAAACAACTTTTGCTTTTATGCGCAGAGACATTCCTTGGCCCTGGGATGCATAAATTTAGTCCTAAAGGGGAGCTGACCTCATCATTGCATGCACATACCATTGTGGCCAACTGTTCCTGGTTCCCTTACTTAGTGGGGTTTTGTATTGCACATGCGCATTTCCCTGGCAGTTTTTTCCCAGTAGGCAGGGGGCGTGGCATAATGACACAGTTTGATGATGTCATTCCCAGGTAGTGTGGCTGGCTGATAGTGGCACTTGTTTGTGCAGATGGGTGGACACACACAATGATCAGAGATGAACTCAGCAAGTCAGTTTGTCATGTGTGATGAGAATGGTAAATGTCTGACCTGCCACCATGAGACAAGCGTCACTGCCACCCGTGCAGAGTGGACCTGAGGATGTAGTCCAGGAATACCCGTGCAGAAGGTAGAGAACCAGGAGGGGTATTTTGGATTTGTGCAGAGGCACTCTTAGAGATGATTTCTCCCATAATGCTTTGTTTGGGCATTTTTAGCCTTGCAGGTCTTTTGCTTATATATGATGTTTTCAATGTATGTATTTTCACGGGTTTTGTGTGTGTCTCTTTGTGTATGTTTTTATGCTTTATTTTTTTGGTTTGTTTTGTTTAATTTTGGTTAGATTTTTTTGCAATATGACTTAGTGTGTGTTTGTGTGTGTGTGTGTGTGTGTGTGTGTGTGTGTGAGAGAGAGAGAGAGAGAGAGAGA
>NW_004949112.1:4895242-4906214 GCF_000317375.1 Microtus ochrogaster
GAGAGAGAGAGAGAGAGAGAGAGAGCGCCTTGGATTGAATGGGTAGGTAAATGGAGAGGATCAGGGAGGAGATGAGAGAGGAGAAACCAGGATTGGATTATAGGGTATAATTTTTTTTTCAGTAAAAATAGATATATGGGATGAAGAGTCTCCATTCTTAGAAAACATTGTCCATTGCTGAGAGTTTAGAGCATCTATTCAGTACTCAGCCTGTCTTCTTTCTTCCCTTCACTGGGCACAGATATCCTGTATCTGCTGGTCCTCATTGCTTCTCACCACCTACAATTTGTAAACCTCTGGCCAGTCACCAGGGTCCAGACCTCAGGACTAAACCCTGGGGTGAATTTGCAGTTCTGGCCCTCCAGGCTGCAGACATGGCTTTCTATGTTGAATGTGGCATCTGTCACAAATAAGGATCATGGTGACAGGAAGCTGCTGGTGACTGTGAAGAGCCAGGGCAGGCCATGGGGAATGAGTTTGGCTCCAGGAACAGACATTACAGGATGCACGTGCATCTATCTTGTCCAGCACCTGCTTCCCAGGGCAGAACATCCAGATGCTTGCTTGTAGAATTCCATAACATTTTCTCAGGATTTTTGCAGAGCTATGACCATGATGTACCTGTAGGCCCTGTCTCTTTAGTTTCTCATGGGGCAGATGGGCTTGCATGGGTGGAGGTGGTGGCTCCAGGATCCAGCTCCTATTGCTCAAAGCCCCTAATACTACTAACAGGAGGTGAATCCCGATGTTGTACAGCACTATCCTAGCATAAGAGCTATCTCTATGAGATCAGCTGTGACTCTTTGTAAGAGTGTATCTCCTCAGCCACAGAAGGCTCTAATCCTTCATAGAAGTAAGGGCAAGGAAGGTTCATTGGACTCTCCCAGGAGTCACTCTACCTGGCCATTTGCATACAATTCTGCGCTAAGCATACATGGCAATGGACTCCAGAAGACACCAGAGGATGAGACTTAATGAGCTGAGGGAGGTTAATAGAGTGTTCTAAAGACACACGTAGACACTCAAACATTTACACACTTTTTCAAATACATTACAATGCCCACAGATAATCACACACACACACACACACACACACACACACACACACACACACACACACACTTTTGGAGTTGGCTAGTGTTTTGTCAAGATGACATAAGGTAGAACATTTGGGAAGGGGAAATACCTTTGTCATATTGGCCTGTGGCCAAACCTGTAGTACATCTTTTCATTGCTGATTAATGCAAGAGTGCCCAGCTGACTATGGGCGGTACCAAAACTGGACAGTTGGTCCTGGATGGAATAATAGACCAGGTTGAGCAAACCATGGGAAACAAGCCAGTAAGTAGCACTTCTCCATGGGCTATGAATCAGTTCCTGCCTCTGTGTTCCTGCCTTGAGTCCATCCCTGACTTCCCCAGAAGATGGAGCATAACCTACAAGTTAAAGGAAACACTTTCCTCCCCAAGTTGATTTTGGTCATGGATTTTATCACAGGAATGGAGACCTTAGCTAAGGCTCCCATCTTTCCACATTCTTTCTTCCTTAGAAATACATACTGTTCTACTCTCATAGGCTCACATAACTTACCATCATATACTCACAATTATTCCCATTTTTTATGGAATTATATTCTCACAATATCAATTGCTTACACCCCATCACATATAAATGAACATACTGTCTTGTTCGTGCCTGTAATAGTATGATTTAGTGTACATGGGTTTGAGTGTAGGATTGTGGTTTCTGGGTATGTGCTTGAAAGTATAATAGAATGGTGTGTGCCTTTAATCATTTGACACAGAAATGACTACAGACATGTAACATTGCCATGTATACACACAATCACAGTCATACATTTACACATTCTTCATACATCATTGCACATACTTACATACTCTGTGCTAATTAGTTTTGCCAGCTTAATGCAAACCTAGACATTAACTGAAAAAAAAAATTTCAATGGAGGAGCTGTCTCTGTCAGTTTGGACTGTGGGCACATCTGTGAGGCATTTTCTTAGTTACTGTCAGGGAAGGAGGGAACAACCCACTGTGCATGGTGCTGTTCTTAGGCACATGGGCCTGGTCTATGTAAGAAAGGTAGCTGAGCACACCAGAAGAAGTGAGCCAAAAGAAGCAAGCCAGTGATCTCCTTTACTCCATGGTTTCTGCTTCCAGGTCCTGCTTTGTGTTCCTCCCTTGGCTTCCCTCACTGGTGGAATAACCTGTGAGCTGAAACAAACACTTCCTTTCCATGTTGCTTTGGTATTGATGTCTATCACTGCAACAAAATATGAATTAGTCAAGATGCTACTTACTTTCACACTATAAAAGACACCCTCAAGAAACATACTTCCACTGACATTTGTGTGAACTCAGCCACGCATAGATACTCTTCCCACAAGCAGTCACACATTCATACTTCATTCTGGCCTCATGAACACACATTCTTGCATGGGGTCACAAACTCCTTACATTTTGCACAGCTACTACACTGACACTTTCACTCAGCATACTTACGCACTTGTTCATTGTACACTGTCACTTCTATGCACTATTTCACTCACACACACACAGGCACATGTGCATGCACACACACACACACACACACCATTCCATTATACTACCAAGCACATACCAAGAGAAACACCATTCTATACACAAATCCTTGGACATCAAGTCATAATCCTATTATAGGCATGAAAAATACAGGCATATAAACACACACATCATGACACTCAAATGTACTATTGTACTTACCCACATCATGCTTATACACATATAGTCTCACGTTGTCTTAAAATCTGACTCTGAAATATCCCTAAGACATTAATGATCTTACCCATAGCCCTAATTCTAAACCAAACCCTAATAGTATGCCTAAACCTAACCATATCCTTATCCTTCCTGCAAGATGCACTAGGGCAATAGTGACACAAAGCTTGTGGGAATAGCCAACCAATCTGATTGGATTTTAGGCCCAATCCATGAGATGAACCATCCCTGACATTGCTTGGGGCTAAGAACCTTAGACTGGATAGGCCTGGGACCTGGGAAAAGAAAATACTACTGTTCTGCCAATGGAAAACAGTAACAAAAATACTCCTAATGGCATTCTGTTATCTTATAGATCAGTGTCTTGCTCGGTTGTCACAAACTTCCTTCTGTAGTAATGGAAACAATAAAGAGACCCACAGTCAGACAATGTGCAGATAATTAGAGACATTGAACACTTAGGCCCAAATGGGATGTCTCCACCAAATCTCTCCCCTCAGGCCATAGAAAACCTGCAGAAGAGGAGGCAGAAAGAGTGTAAGAGCCAGAGAGGATGGAGGACACTGGAAAGCTACCGTGTCTTCCGTACACAGCAGAACCAGTGGACATACGAACCCAAAGAGACTATGGCATCACACAAAGGGCCTGCATGGGTCAGGGCCAGATGGGGTCCCAGGGCTGTGTGTGAGTGACTGCATCTACATGTGTTTCTTGTACTTTGTCTTCTTATTTGTTTTGTCCTGTTTTGGTTTTTTGGTTTGTACTGTATCTTATTTTGTTTTATTGTACAGTTATTTTTAGATGCCTGTTTGTAGTGTTATGAGAGAAACACAGCGTGTGGATTTGGGTGGGATGAGAGGACACGTGGGACATCTCCCCATCACAGCTGTATGAAATGGCACTTGTTCCCTCCAGAGTTCTTATCTCAGGCTGAGCCTTTCTCATCAGCACCGAAATCTCACGGCCAAATTGCTCTGAGGGACAGTTTCTTCCTGGACCCAAACAAAGTAAGTTTGAGCCACTGCTTGTGCTGCTTTCCTTGGCAAGATAACTACTTTGTTTTGATTCACAAAATTTCTGAGAGGAACAGCAAACAGCAAAGGGCAGCAAAACCCCCAAAACTCAGTACTATAAGAATTCTAATTTATTCTCATTTAGTTTTTAGAAGTTTATTGACAGCATAAAATATAAAATGAGATACTCTCAACCAGTGACCTATAAATTTTTTGAAGTGAGTCTGTGTTGTTATAATTTTCCTTAGGAGGACTGATCTAAAAATACCATGACTATAGGCAGTACCTTCCTCATTTTCTAGGTTAGACCCACTGTTGACTTAAGAAACACTATGACCTCCTACCAGAAAGGCTACAGAGATCCACAAATTCCCCACCAAGCTATTCCTATTTTCTAGAAGAAATTGGAATCAGAAATGTATAAACTAAATATATTTTCATTTTTCAGAACATAAATACTAAAAATATTTAGATTCTGTCTATCAACATAGCAAATCCACTATATATTTGTGTATCCACTATATGTCTGTGTATGTGTTGTGTGTTTGTGTATAATTTTAAAGAAAACTTGGTTTTAGAAAACATATAAGAAATGAGATGTGTGGACTTTAAGAGAACCAGTTAAGTAGTAGCTGAGCTACACCTACTTGTCAGCTTTTTATCTGTAGCATAAGAAATGGTAAATTCTCAAAATCTATTTCATTCCACTAACATCAGCTTAAGGAACAAATCCATGAGTTCTTCCTTTAGAAATCCCTTCTGTGTTTGCTCTGTCTGCATTCCTCATTCCAGGATATGACAAGATAGGAGGAATTCTGTACTGGCCAGGAAACTAACACCCAAGCCACACAGACAAGCAACTAACTGGTCATTCTTCATTGATGTACTGTAACATGATTAATAAAAACCCAGTGACAGATATTGGTGAAGGGGGTTCAACCTGGAGGTCAGCAAAGCAAAACAGCCAGCCATTGTGTCTTACCTCTGCCTCAGTCCAAAATGGCAATCACAATGAAACTGTGTGTGAGAGCTTTCCATTGCCATCTTATGTTCCTCTCTGAAGCTCAGATTAAAGGTGTGTGTCACTACTGCCTCGTCTGTAAGGCTGACCAGGGTGGCTGTTTCACTCTCTGATCTTCAGGCAAGCTTTATTTCTTAAAATACCAATGATTTACAGTATTTATGTCTTGGTCATTTCTTCAATGATAGTTCATGTCCCCAATATCTCCATAGTGCTCACCTAAGCAGCGTTTGACAGGATGATAGATTTCAAAATTTGAGAACAGGAAAATCCAGCTGTAATAATAATGGACCTAAGGGGTCTCACAAAGATACTATGTTCAATGGCTTCTCAATGTTATTGGTACACCTAGGAATTCACGCCATCTGTGACACCCCAGATACCTCATGATCTAGGACCATCTCAAACCAAGAAGCTGCCCACCCATGAAAGGGAATGTCTGGCCCATATGAACAAAATTCACATTCGACTAGTGATTATTCTTTCTATACATCACTTGCAATGCAAGAAGTAAGAAGAGGATGAAGAGGAAAAGGAAAATTTATTCACCATGTGACAGGCTTTATGGGGATGATTCTAAAGTGTGTTCAGTGAGGTTCAGAGTCTGCTGTGCTATTAGGAGTCTGGTGAGAAGAATGTAGTTGAAAGTGGGCACTGGGTAGATTTGGAATCAATACTCTAAGTAAACAATCCCCTAGAACACTCTGGATGGTGTTAAATAGTGTAGTTGGTTGTTTTGTCAGTCTTTACTCTTTTGGGAGTCTACCAGCCAGCTCCCAAATGAATACACATGGAAGCTTATTATTACTTATAAGTCCTCCTGGGCTTAGCTTGGATTATTTCTAGCCATCTTTTCTTAACATTAAATAAACCATCTACCTTTGGCCTCTGGGATTTTTCCTTTCTCTTCTTCTGTATATCTTACTTTTGCTCCTACTCTGTGACTGGTTCTGTTGCCTGGAACGTGGGCCCTACCATCCTCCTCTCTTTGTTCTTTGTCCTCCTTCCATTCACCCAGATATAGCTTTCTATGTATTCTCTCTGCCTGCTGGCTCTGCCTGTCCTTACTCCTGCCTTGCTATTGGCCATCCAGCTTTCTATTAAACCAATCAGTCATATTAGATAGGCAAAGTAACACAGCGTCACAGAGTTAAACAAATGCAAAATAAAAGAATGCAGCAGATTTTTGTATCATTAAACAAATGGTCCACAGCATAAACAAATTTAAGGTGTAGCACACCTTAATTAATATTTGACAATGAAATAGAGTGATGAGTCTTTTAGTAATAATGGGGAGAAATAATAAATCAGCAGAAATGGAGGACTAAGGCTAGAATCCATTAAAATGAGGAGCAGAAGGAGGGAGAACATGAGCAAGGAAGTCAGGACCACGAGGGTTGCACCCACCCACTGAGACGGTGGGGTTGATCTAATGGGAGCTCACCAAGGCCAGCTGGACTGGGACTGAAAAAGCATGGGATAAAACCGGAATCTCTGAACATGGCGGACAATGAGGGCTGCTGAGAAGCCAAGGACAATGGCCCTGGGTTTTGATCCTATTGCATGTACTGGCTTTGGGTGAGCCTAGCCTGTTTGGATGCTCACCTTCCTAGACCTGGATGGAGGGGGAGGACCTTGGACTTCCCACAGGGCAGGGAACCCTGACTTCTCTTTGGACTTGCGAGGGAGAAGGAGGAGAGTAGAGAGAGGGGGAGGGAAATGGAAGGCAGGGAGGTGGTGGAAATTTTTAATACAAATAAATAAATAATAAAAAATAAAAAAGGAAAAGGTTACTAGAAGTATTGCCTTAACTATCTCTCCACTTTAAATGCTTGTGTTGAAATATAGCCCAACAGAGACTTCATCTGAAATCAAAGTCATTTACATGGAAAAATCTTGAATGGTTAGGTAGGTGATCTTACAAAAATATCATTGGAGCTCCTGCTCTTTTTTCCTGTGTCAACAGTGAGAAGATACCCTTTGTGAGCCAGTGTTGACTCCCAACAGACTCTGGATCCTCTTGAATTCCCAATTGGTACTTAACAGGCTCTATAACTATAAAATTTAGTACCTTTCGTTTCTAAGCTTAGATTCTTAGGGTGTTCTGTTTCAGCTGGCCAAATTCTGTAGGATTCAGGAGGAAGCCAAGAGACCAGTCAAGACCAAGTCAAGAGAAACAGGATCACCACACTGCCTTATATCTGAAGCCAGTAAAAGGCACTTTACACTCTAGTTTATTAAAGCCTTCAATCCAGCACTTGCTCAGAAATCAATGTGAGGAGGGAGGACTGGACAAGGCTAGGACATCACAAGAGTTGGTTTCCGACTTGACCAAGGGCTGTTATGGCTGTCTCTGATATGGCTCTTGTGTGAGAGATCTTCATTTGGATAAGAAAAGGCGTTGGTAGCATGGAAAATTGAGATACTAGGAGTTAGATCCCCAGGGAGACAGATAGGGAGAGTGGCCATGACTAAGTAATAAAGATGGTGAATTTCCAAGACCTCTGGCTTCACCCTTAGCCCCCTGAACTGAGACAAAAGCCTGGTGGCTTCAAAGATTTTCTAGGCCTTATTCTCCTGCCAGCCGTCCCTCTTCAGATGGACTGACTCAGTAAGCTCCTTGGAACCAAGAACCAGACACTTTACACAACAGTTTTGTCCCATGGCTCATCCTGTCTGTCTTCAAATTGATCAGATCAAGTGAGGAGAGAAGTACTCTTCAGAAGCTTAAAAGACCCAGCCTGACAAGAGAATGGCATTTGATCTTCCTGAGCCCTCCTTTTCTCTGTGTGCTGCATGTGTGTTTCCTCTCCCCCAGGGAACATCTTTCTGTCTGCTGTTGTCTCTGTGTGTACACAAACAATCTTTTGGTGTAGGTGCATGTAGAAGCCCCAGAAAAGACTCTGCTTGTTCCTCAGACATATTCACTGGTGTGTGTGTGTGTGTGTGTGTGTGTGTGTGTGTGTGTAGACATAGTCTCTCATCTATAACAAGGGCTCAGTCATTCAGGTAGTCTAGCAGGTCTGTGACCCTCAAGAATCATCGGGTCTCCACCTTCCCAGTGGTGATTCTCCAAGCCTATGTCATCATTGATGTTTCTTAAAGGAGCTGGAGTTGAAATCAATGCCTCATTCTTCCCTACTGAGCACGTTACAGACAAGGCTAGTTAAGGGTGCCCCTCCACATTTGTGAATGCCAGTGACGTCAACTCTGGCCAATTGCCAGACTGTTGGAGAATCTAATACGTTCTCCAAAGAGACTAGAGAACTGCAGATGGATAAGATAGTATCTCTCCAGTCTAATGCACAGAATCTACCCACCCCAGCACCATACCCACCCTTCTCTCCATCTCAATTGTTCCATTCACCCAAGCTCTCCCCAATCCTCCCCTTCTCTCTTCTCTCACCCCATCTCCCCTTACTCCCAACCCACCTTCACCCCACTGCACCCAACTTTTGCCCAGCGATCTTTTCTACTTCCAATATCCAGGAGAATAACTATATGTTTTTCGTTGGGTTCACCTTTTTATGTAGCTTCTCTAGGATCATGAGCTATAGGCTCAATGTCCTTTGTTTATGGCTAGAATCCACTTATGGGTGAGTACATACCATATTCCTCTTTTTGAGTCTGGTTTACCTCACTCAGGATAGTATTTTCTATTTCTATTCATTTGCATGCAATGTTTAAGATACCATTGGTTTTACCTCTAATTAGAACCCTAAAGTGTATATGTGCCACACCTTCTTTATTCATTCATCTATTGAGGGGCACCTAGGTTTTCTCCAGGTTCTGGCTGTTACAAATACTGCTGCTATGAATATAGTTGAACAAATGTTTTGTAGTATGTTTGGGCATCTTTTACGTATATTCCCAAGAGTGGAATTTCTGGGTCCTGAGGTTGGTTGACTTCCAGTTTCCTTCGAAACCGCCACACTGATTTCCAAAGTGGTTTCACAAGTTTGCATTCCCACCAACAATGGATGAGTTACCTTACTCTACAACCATAGGCTATCATTGGTGTTTTTGATTTTAGCCATTCTGACAGGTGTAAGATGGTATTTCAAAGTTGTTTTGATTTGCATTTCCCTGATCGCTAAGGAGGTTGAGCATGGCATTAAGTGTCTTTTGGCAATTTGAACTTCTTCTGTTGATAATTCTCTTTTTTAGTTCAGTACCCCACTTTTTAATTGGGTTAATTAGAGATTTAATGTCTAGTTTCTTGAGTTCTTTATATATTTTGGAGATCAGAATTTTGTCTGATGCAGGGGTTGATTAAGATCTTCTCCCATTCAATAGGTAGCCTTTTTGTATTAATGACAGTGTCTTTTGCATTACAGAAGCTGCTCAGTTTCAGGAGGTACAAATTATTCATTGTTGCTCTTATTTTCTGTGCTACTGGGGTTATATGTAGGAAGTGGTCTCCTGTGCCCATCTGTTGTAGGGTACTTCCCACTTTCTCTTCTATCAGGTTCAGTGTGTTTAGACTGATATTGAGGTCTTAATCCATTTGGACTTTAGTTTTGTGCATGGTGATAGATATGGATCAATTTTCATTTTTCTACAGGTTGACATCTAGTTATACCAGCACCATTTGTTGAAGATGCTTTCTTTCTTCCATTGTATAATTTTAGCTCCTTTGTTGAAAATCAGGTGTTCATAGGTTTGTGGGTTAATATCCAGGTCTTGAATTCAATTCCATTGTTCAACATCTCTGTTTTTATGCCAATACCAAGCTGTTTTCATTACTGTAGCTCTATAATAGAGTTTGAATCAGGAATGGTAATGCCTCCAGAAGTTCCTTTATTGTATAAGATTGTTTTGGCTATCCTGGGTTTTTTGTTTTTCTATATAGAGTTGATTGTTGTCCTCTCAAGGTCTGTGAAGAATTTTGTTGGGATGTTGATGGGGATTGCATTTTTACTATGTTGATCCTCCCAATCCAAGAGCATGGGAGATTTTTTCATTTTTTGGTATCCTCTTCAATTTCTTTCTTCAAAGACTTAAAGTTCTTGTCAAATAGATCTTTCACTTCCTTGGTTAGATTTACCCCAAGATACTTTATGCTATTTGTGGCCATTGTGAAAGTTGTTGCTTCTCTGATTTCCCTCTCTGCTTCTTTATCCTTTGTGTATAGGAGGGGACTGATTTTTTCTAGTTGATATTGTATCCTACTACATTACTAAAGGTGTTTATCAGCTGTAGGAGTGTTTTGGTAGAGTTTTTGGGATCGCTCATGTACACCATCATATCATCTGCAAATAATGAAAGTTTGACTCTTTCCTTCCCAATTTGAATCTCCTTGTACTCTTATGTTGTTTTATTGCTACTGCTAGAACTTCAAACACTATATTGAAGAGGTACCAAGAGAGTGGACAGCCTGTCTTGTTCCTGATTTTAGTGGGATGGTTTTGAGTATCTTTCCATTTAATTTGATGTTAGCTGTTGGCTTGCTGTATATAGCTTTTATTATATTTAGGTATGATCCTTGTATACCTAATCTCTCCAATACCTTTATCATAAAGGGGTGTTGAATTTTGTCAAATGCTTTTTCAGCATCTAATGAAATGATCATATGGTTTTTTTCTTTCAGTTTATTTATATGATGTAATACATTGATATATTTTCATATGTTGAACCAGCCCTTTCTTTCTGGGATGAAGCCTACTTGATCATAATGTATAATTTTTTGGATGTGTTCTTGGATTCAGTTTGCCAGTATTTTATTGAAATTTTTTTTGCATTGATGTTCATGAGTGAGATAGGTCTGTAATTCTCTTTCTTGGTTAAGTCTTTTTGTGGTTTTAGTATCAGGGTAACTGTAGCTTCATAAAAGGAGTTTGGCAATGACTCTTTTCTTTCTATTTTGTGAAATACATTAAGGAGTTTAGGTATTAGCTTTTCTATGAAGTTCTGGTAGAATTCTGCATTAAAACCATCTGATCCTAAGTTTGTTTTCTTATTTTTTTTCCAATTTTTTTATTTTATTGAGAAAAGGAAATAAAAAAGTTTCAGCCTCCTCCCAGCCTCCCACTTTCCTCCCCCTCCTCCCACCCCTCTTCCCCTCCCCCTACTACTGTCCCTCTCCCTCTCCAGTCCAAAGAGCAGTCAGGGTTCCCTGCCCTGTGGAAAGTCCAAGGTCCTCCCCCCTCCGTCCATGTCTAGG
>NW_004949112.1:4907144-4917062 GCF_000317375.1 Microtus ochrogaster
ATTCTTCCATTGAAGGACATCTAGGTTGTTTCCAGGTTCTGGCTATTACAAATAATACTGCTATGAACATAGTTGAACAAACGCTTTTGTCATTTGATAGGGCATCTCTTGCAATGAACTCTCAGAGATGTTTTGTCCTCTGAATCCCTAATCCTGGGGTGGGGAGGAGATGTGTTCCAACATTATTTGAACTTTAGTGGTTTAGCCATGCCTCTGGTCTTCAGGCAATATTTATTTATTAAAATATAAAAATATACCTTTAATTGGTTCTTATGATACAATTATGATATAGCTTCATCCTCTGAGGCCCACAGAGGTTCCTCACATGGCCTTCATTGCATTAGAAACAGAACATCTTAATACAGCATCTCAGTGCCCTTAAGGGACCACATCTTTTAAATCTATCAGTCTAAGTTGAAAGCAAAAGGAATTGAATAGTCTTGAATACAGAGATGATGAGGATTGGAAAACCCAAATGTTGATACAGAATTAAAGGTCACAATTCTCAAGGCCATTAAAAAACCCTACATAACTAATCAAAACCAGTCTCCATAACCCAAGGAACCAGAAATCTTCCTGAATCTATCATTTTCTTTCCCCTTAATTATTATTACCATTGAGGGTAGAAGGTCTTTGTCATGGGTTGAATTTGATATATTCTCTACTGTCTCATATGCTTGATCCCTTGTGCCCCTTAGGCAGTCCTGTTTCAGTAATTAGGGAATTCAGGGATGTGTGGCCTGGCTGGAGGTGCTTGGTTTTTAAAATCCCTGGGAAACTATCAACGCAGTGATAACAGTTGCCTCACACTCTTCTGTCAGGGCTAGACACTGAACCCAACACTAAGCTGAGCCTGGCAGTCAGAAAGCATAATACAAGACAACCTCTCCCTCTCGAAGTTGTATTTTGACATACATTTTGGAGGAGCCATGAAAAGAACTAGAAAAGAGTGAAGGATTTTGGCTAGCTGTGATTGGTCCACAGCTTGTATGACCTCACAGGGAGCCACTATGAGGAAAGACAGTCCCCAGCCCATATAAGGGACCAGCTTGGCCTGGACCTTGTCCCTTTACTGCACTGAAGGTATTTGTATGCTACCAAGAAGTGGGACTCAGAATTTTGTTCTGAGAGAGTTAATTTATTATATCGATCTTTGGAATTGAATATTGGTGATCGAAACTGACCTGAACACAGTGAGTTTGTTACCTGGGGCACTGGGGTTAAGGAACAGTTGGAATTGCAGTATAGACTTTGGTTTACTGTTTGTAGTTTTGGATTTACTTTGTGCATTTACTTCAGATTTTCTCTTTTTATTACCAACCATTTTCTACTACCTGCCAATTTATCTTAGCCATTTTGTACATTGGTTTATTTCTAAACCTAAAGCTTTTGTCAGTACATATTAGCTTTAGAAAATAGTTTGACTATACCATGTACTTGAACCCAACTCAATAGCTTTGTTACTTCCCACAGCATTTCATTGGCCTTATGAATTCCCTTATCATTGTAAGACTCATCCTCTGGCACCATCCCAGTCATAAAATAAACTATGAGTTTGGACATCTTGACGAACAACACATTTCCTAATGGTATCACAGTGTTTAGGACAGGATGCCATATGATTCCCATAACTGGGATTTAATAAAAAAGGACTGAGTATCATGAAACAAGGAGGTCTGCAGCAGTCAGAGTCACTAGAGAATTTGAGGTTCTAGGTGAAAGCAATATTGACAAAGCCCATGTGTTCATTGTCCAGTGAATAACCACAGCATTAACATGATTCAGCAGGCAGCTCACTGAGTCTATTTTTGGTGTTACTGCTATTTTCCTTATACTCAAAATGTTCTCATTAAAGTTTGTAAGACAGAGATTATAACACCATTTTATAACTCTGAATTCCTGGTCTCAGCAAGGGGGTGATATCTGGGAAGGCTGTGAAACAGCTGAGTGGTAGAAACCAGAAGGAGAAATTGGGTATATACAGGAAATTGAACCCAGAAGACCCATGAAAGCATGCTTGAGATCCACATTCCCAGTTCTCCATTCATGCCTTTCCTGTGCATTGTGAGCCAGAATATGAGTGTAGGACTTATGGAAATGATGTTTCTTCTCAAAAATTTGGTCATGGACAGGGAGAAAGAAATGCCATTCTGGGATATAGAAGGAGGAAAAATTCTTTGGTTCTGAATAGCATGAGTGCTTCCTTGCAATGACCTCACTGGATACATTGTGAGGTCTTGCAGTCCCCGCCCACTGAAGGCATTGGCCAGTCTGAGTCTTGTCCTCACACTGCAGAGAAGGTGTTCACTTGTTGGCTTCAGGGAATTCAGACTCAGAATTTGGATCACTTTCACAAGGTTATTATTGATCACTTGGAAACAGACATGTTGATCTGATTAGACTAAAAGTGTTTGTGATTCTTTGCTGGATTGTTGGTTTTTATCTATATCTTTTGAATGGTGTTTGAATTAATTTGTGCTTTCAAATTAGTTTCTTATTTTAAACCATGCTTAATTCTCACCTTAAATGAGCATAATACTTTGACATTTTTAAAATATTCTTTTCTGATTTTAAGTCTTTGTTACTAGGAGATAATTGCAGAAAGTAAGCCTTACAATGGTGTGCACTGTCAACACCCCCAGTACGATTACATTCTCCAAGCTTTGTTGAGCCCCACATGTCACCTATTCTCTTGATGATCTTCCTGAATAGCCTTGTCCCATCCACCACAAAACAAAATCATGCCATCTCAACTAGAGATAACCCACCACACTGCTATGTTCGAGGCCTACCATCTTTTTGATCCATCCATATGAATTTAAGGAAAAAATTGAATATCAGGAGTGGAGAGGTGATGATATCTATCCTAGTGAGTTCTTAGAGAACTTACAGGCACAGTGAAAAAACCGCTGAAGCAGTTCCAGCCTCAAGACCCAAGTCCCTAGTCTAAGTCAGCTCAGAGTTCCTGAGTCTGTCATTTTTATAACTTGGGGCTTACCTAAGAGTTGAAAATAGTCCTCAAGGTTTGATGTGAAAGGCCTTACAATTCCTCATGTGCCTGAATGCTTGGTCTCTAGGATAAAGTGCTGATTGGTTGGGAAGTCATAAATCAATAAAGCACTAGAGCATCAAGAGGTATTAGGTTACTGGATGCAACAACGGCTTGCCAAAGTCATGGAACTAGTTACTTCAGCCGCATCTTCCCAAGACCAACTTCCCCATCTCCTCCATCTGCCATGTTTCCGCTGTACTCAGAAGGCATGAGACAAGGGAGTCCTTATGCCCCTTAAGTTGCATTCTGTTAAAGAAATGTTCACTGCCACGATAAAAATAATCTAGTCCCTATTATTAGACAGAGAAACTATCTTGGGTTACTCCTTGCTGTTACTGGTCCAACCTTGGCAGTTACATAACTTGTCATTTGTGAGATATGATAGGAATTTGTTCCTAAAGGATATTCAGTGCATCCTGCAGCTGCAGAGAAAGTCATGTTGGATAGAGAGCATTTGTATCTAGCATTGCTCCTGATACAGTTGGGATTTTCCAGTCTCATGGACCTTGACATTGGGAGATTTCTTCTCTGTTGCCATGAGGTTCATGTATTGCGCAATCTTTGAAGTCACAGAGTCACTGCTGGTGTCTGAAACATTGATTTCTGCTTGTTTCCATTTGACAGTATTTTTCTATATTGGGTCGTCCCTTTTCTAAAATTTTGTTTGGCCGTGTGTTAATATAATTTCTTTTGTGGTTTGTTGTTTTATTTCAAACCTTAACTATGAAAAGTAGAAAATATGCCTTGAGACATGTATCCATATGTGTAGTGAACAATGATCATTTTCATCTGCTGTGTTATATTGCAAAAGCCCCTGGCATGTACTTACTGCACTCCCCTTTTAAGAATCCACAAACACATCCTCGGCTCTAGTTACACTCAGGATATCTCTGGAACTTGCACAGTACATCTGAAGCTGTGTCCATGTGGATTTCAGAAAACTACATTTCATTCATCGTGGATGAACATGTACTCTGCCCGCTAAACTTGTCTGTTAACTGATGATCAGTTTTTGTGTGGACTAACCCCTAGTACTCCTTGCTGAACATACTGAGAACATGAGGTATCTCTAATGTGTTATTGAACAGTGTTGAATAGGGAATCTCATTTCAGATGATGGGCAACAAGGACATTATATTATACATTTTGACTGTGTGTATTAGAGTGTGCATGTAAGTGTGTCTGTGTCCGGGTTTGTGATTATGTGTGAGTGTGTAAATCCAAAATGTGCACAAATTTGTATGTGAGTGTGTGTGTGTGTGTGTGTGTGTGTGTGTGTGTGCATTCATTGTTTTGGCATCAGGGTATTACTGCCATCTTAGAATGTTTAGAATGATCTTTTTGTCTCTGGTAAAGCAGCTTTTGAGAATTATTTATCTTTATTGTACTGAAAGACAGCAGGTATGTTCCTTTATGCAATCTTTGTACCTGGGCTGTCCTTATACAGAAAGACTTATTCTCTTTCAATCTTGTACTCATATGGATCTTAGCACATTTCATAAGCTATTGAATTCCTCATCATACCAGGTGCAGCAGTGGGAGGCAGCTGGTGTTACATTATTGGTAGCTTCTTATATCTCTGTTTGGGTTGGCTTTGTGAATTAAGTAATCTCATTGAGGATTGACAACACAAAGTTTTCTCTCAGCTTTTAGAGTTCCCATGGATCTTACTCATCTCTTTCCTGTCTCAAATTTCAATAATATGTGTCTTCCTTTGAGGGGTTCATATCAAAAGATGTCAGATTTGTTCATCCTTTCAAAGGACCAGCTTTTTGTTTCAACTGCAAAGTTATCTCTAGCTCTGTTCTTTCTTACACTTTCTCATAACAGTTTTGAGGCTGGAATGTTTTGCTTTGTTTGTTTGTTTTTTGCATCTTTGACCACCAAGATGCATCATTAGGATGCTTGTAGACTTTTGATTTCTTGACGTACAAACTGATAGTCATAACTTTGGTCTCCTAGAGCTGATTTTGCTTTTTTTTTATTTCTAGCATCTTGTGGCAGAGCCAATCCCCACCAGAAAAGATGGAGGACATGGTAGATGAAGTATCCTCTGTCAATCTCAGTGATGACAGTTTAAAAGCATCCAGAAAATCAGCTTCGCTGTACTCCATTTCAAGTCTTGTGAACACAACCTGCTCACTGACGAATGTAGTGGCAGAAGAGAGATGTGACACAATTGCGCCAAATAGATTTTATGAGACCTTAGCCAAAAACGACTTATTTTTTCAGAAAAATCATATTTATAGATGGAAAAGCAAACATCATCCACAGGTCTGCTTCTCAAGTAGGCGGGCTCAGAATCTCACCCTCCCTCGGATTCCTCTGAAAAGGAGATGGTCTGACCTGGCTCTGCCTACATTCCTGACAGAACACGAAGTAAAGAAAGGCCAGGAGGTAAACGAAAAAACTAGCAAGGGTTTCTCTAAGTCCAGGTCCCCTGCTTCATACATCAGATCTTAACTCACCTGCGAATTCTGCCCCACAGGGTGCTGATATGAAGGCAGAAAATGCTGCAAAAAAATCTTCTGAAGCAGCTAAGATGGAGGACATCACTTATACTAACACAAATTTAGATATGTTAGAGTTCGTGCAAGACATCAATGAACAAAAAGATCTTAAAGGATATTTTCCTGACATCACAGAGAACAATACCACCAGTTCTGATATCACCAGCCTGAACACAAGGGATATCCTTTATGCTGTGTCCCCTCCACCCCCTTCCCAGCATGAAAATGACTATGAAATAGTCGAAGACGTTATGAGGAGGGTATTACCATCAAAATCTCCAGAAGAGCAGCTCCCGAAAGCACCCAGAGTGGTCAACAAGCACACTAGAAGGAGCTGTAAGGGCATCAGAGGGAAGATCAAGAAGCTCTTTGAAAGGCTTTCTTGCTGCCGTCCTACCCGAAGCAAGGAGTATACAACATCCAGGTAAGGATAACAAGGACTGGAAAGTGGAGATCCAAAAAAATGATGTACTTGGATGACAAAATTAGCATTTGTATTTGATATGTTCTTTGCAAGGCCCTTTGCCACAGGCAGGTGTCAGCCATTTGTAGGATATGAATGTTAAGGTATCTGGCAACCTAGAAGGAGCTTTCACACTGATTTCTGCTCATGAAGAGACTGGGGTGGTTGAGACAGAAGCAGACAGCAGAGTGTGTTGGCAGGGTCTGGGGTGCAGTTAGACAGGACTAAGGAGCGTTTGTAAAAGGGAAAACAGTTTAGGAAGGAAGAATCTTATGGAGAGCTCAGGTACCACAGAGCAGATTTTCTTTTTTTTCTCTTTCTTTTCTTGATTTTCTTTACTTTCTACATTTACTTCAAATTTTCTCTTTTCATTACCAACCATTTCTATTATCTATGCATTTATCTTTGCCATTTTGTACATTGGTTTATTTCTAAACCTTAAAGCTGTTCTCAGTACATATTAGCTGTAAAATTAAAGCATTCAACAACTCACCAGCTTTGTTACTTCCCACAGCATTTCCCTGGTCTGATCAATTCCCTCATAATTGTAAGACTTATAATTCATCAGCCAGCATGCCCCACGTGAGACAAAATATGCCTGGAAATCTTGAGGGACAACATGTTTTCTAACGACAACGCAGTGTCCAGGACAGGCTACGATGCCTATGATTCCCTTAATTGGTAGTTTAATAAAAAACGGACTGACCATCACAAGTATAGAAACCAGGAGGTCTGCAGTAGTCAGCGTCACTAGAGAATTTGAGGGTGTAGGTGAAAGCAATATTGACGAGGCCCATCTGTTCACTCTCCAGTGAATAACACATCTCTCACTCAGGTCAGCAGAAAGCTCACTGAGTGCATTCTTGGTGTTACTGCTGTTTGCTTTAGAGTCAAAATGTTCTCCTAAACGTTCTAATGATAGAGGTCTACCACTATCTCATCATCTCTGAATTCCTGGTGCTATCTGGAGAAGTTGTGAAACAGCCAGGTAGTAGAACCCAGAAGGAGAAATTGGGTCATTACAGGAAATGGAACCCGAAACAGCCATGCAGGCATGCTTGAGATCCACATTTCCAGGTCTCCATTCATGCCTTTCCTGTGCATGAGTGTGAGTGGAGAACTTAAGGAAGTGATGTTGCTTCTTCTCAAGGATTGGGTCATGGCTAGGGAGAAAGAAATGCAGTTCTGGGAGACACAAGGAAAAAATTCTTTTTGTCCGGAAGAGCATGAATGCGTCCTTGCAATGATCTCACTCGACACATGTGAGGTCTTGCAGACCTGATCAGTGAAAGCACCGGACACTCTGAATCATGCCTTACATTGCAGAGAAGATGTTGCCTTGTTGACTTCATGGAATTTGGACTCAGAATTTGGGTTAAGTTCACATGGTTATTATTAATCAATCACTTGGAAACAGACATGTTGATCTCATTTGGTCAAAAGAGTTTGTGTTTCTTTCCTGCATTGTTGGTTTTTATACATATCTTTTGAATGGTGTTTGAATTAATTTGAGCTTTCAAATTAGTTTCTAGTTTTAAACCACCCTTAATTTTTCTCTTAAATGTGCATGATTCTTTGACATTTTAAAAATATTCTTTTCTGATTTTAAGTCTTCACTAGTAGGAGATGATGGCAGAAAGTAAGCCTCACAATGGTGTGCACTGTCAATACCCCCAGTACGATTACATTCTCCAAGCTCTGTTGAGCCCTACATGTCACCTATTCTGTTGATGACCTTCTTGAATAGCCATGTCCCATTAACACAATACAAAACTATGCCATTTCAATTAGAGACAACCCATCACAATGCTATGTTCAATGAGGCCTACCATCTTTTAGATACATCTATATTGGTTTAAGAAAGAAATTGATGCCATCTCAATTACGGACAACCCACCACAATGCTATGTTCAATGAGGCCTACCACCTTTTAGATGCATCTATATAAGTTTAAGAAAAAAATTGAATATATGGATGGAGAAGTGATGAAGTCTATCATACAGTGTTCTGAATGAACTTATAGACACAGTGAAAAAAACACTAAAGCAGTTCCAACCTCAAATAGTCCAGACCCAAAACCCTAGTCTAGGTCAACTCAAGAGTTTCTGATTCTGACTTTCTTCTGACTATGGTGCTCACCAAAGACTGTGGGAATCCATCCTCAGGGTTTGATGTGAAAGGCCTCAAACTTCCATATGTCCCTGAATGATTGGTCTCTAGAATGGAGTGCTGATTGATTTGGGAAGACAGAAAACCTTAAAGTACTGGAGAGAAGCAGGAGGAATTAGGTGACTGGATGCAGTAAGGGCCTGCCAAAGCCATGGAACCAGCTTCTTCAGCCTCATCTTCCCCAGCTAATCCATCTGGCATGCATACCCAGTACTCAGAGGGCATGAGCTAAGGGAGACCTTTTGTCCCTTAAGTTGCATTATGTTAAGGATATGTTCACTGCCATGATAAAAATAATACAGTCTCTATTATTAGACAGAGAAATGATGGAGGAAGGTCATTGGTTAAAAAAATAAAGAAACTGCTTGGTTGGCCCTCATAGGTTAAAACATAGGTGGGAGGAGTAAACAGAACAGAATGCTAGGAGGAAGAGGAAGTGAGCTCAGACTGACAGCTCTGCTCTCTGGAGCAGAGATGCCATGCTCCCATCTCCAGGGCAGACGTGAGAGCTCTGCTCTCTGAGGCACACGCGATGAAGCTCCGACCCAGAATGAACGTAGGCTAGAGTCTCCCTGGTAAGCCACCTTGTGGGCTACAGCAGATTATTAGAGATGGACTAGTCCAGGTGCGAGAGTTAGCCCAGAAGAGGCTAGATAGAAATGGGCCAAGCAGTAATTAAAAGAATACAGTGTCCTTGTAATTATTTTGGGGCACAAGCTAGCCAGGTGGCTGGGGTGCTGGGGACCCCACTCTTATTACTACAGAGAAACTACCTTGAATTACTCCTTATTGTTACTGGTCCAACCTTGGCAGTTACATAACATGTCCTTTGTGAGAAATGATAGGAATTTGTTCCTAAAGGACATTCGGTGACCAGGACTTGAATGTGAAGCTGCAGAGAAAGTCATGTTGGATGGAGAGGCTTTGTATCTAGCATTGGTCCTGATACACTTGGGATTTCCCAGTCTCACAGTCCTTGACATTGGGAGTTTTCCTCTCTGTTGCCATGAGTTTCATGTTCTGTGCAATCTTTGAAGTCACAGAGTCACTGCTGGTGTCTGAAACATTGATTTCTGCTTGTGCCCATTTGACTTTCTTTTTTCTAAATTTGGTACCTTTTCTATAATTTTGTTTGGCCATGTGGTACTATAATTTCTTTTGTGGTTTGTTGTTTTATTTCAAACCTTAACTATGAAAAGTAGAAAATATGCCTTGAGACATGTATCCATATGTCTCAATGATCATTTGTAGTGAACAATGATCATTTTCATCTGCTGTGTTATAGTGTAAAAGCCCCTGGCATGTACTTACTGCACTCCCCTTTCAAGAATCCACAAACACATCTTTGGCTCTAGGAAGGTTTAGGATATCTAGAACTTGCAAAGTATATCTGATGCTGTATCCATGTGTATTTCAGAAAACTATAACATTTCGTTTTTTTGGATAGCTTGTACTCTTCCCACTAAACTTGTCTGTTAACTGATGATCAGTTTTTGTGTGGACTAACCCCTAGAACTCCTTGATGAAGCCCTGAGAATATGAGGTATCTCTAATATGTTCTTAAACAGTGTTGAACAGGAAATCTTATTTCAGATGATGAATTCAAGAACATTACAATATACATTTTGTGAATGTGTGTAATGTGTGTAGTAGTGTGTGAGTATGTATGTCTGAATATGTGTGTGTGTGTGAACACTCAGGAATTAGTGTGCGAGCACGATATA
>NW_004949112.1:4918022-4928960 GCF_000317375.1 Microtus ochrogaster
CCCAAAAAGAGGAACATGGGATGTACTCACTCATATTTGGTTTCTAGCCATATTTTAAGGACAGTGAGCTTATAATTCACAATCCTAGAGAAGCTAAATGAGAACGTGAATCCAAAGACAAACATATAGGCATCCCCCTGAATATTAACCTTCATCAGGCGATGAAAGGAGACAGAGACAGAGATCTTAGCACATTTCCTAAGCTCCTCAATTGATCATCATACCCAGGTGCAGCAGTGGGAAGGCAGCTGGTGGTGCATGTTTGGTAACCTTTTACATCTCTCTCTGTGTCTGGTCCATGCATTTAGCAATATCTTTCTTTATGGCTTATCAACACTTTGGAGTACAAGGTTTTCTCTGATCTCCTAGAGTTCCCTTGGGTCTTACTCATCTCTTTCTTGTCTCACATTTCAATAATATGTGTCTTCCTTTGGGGGGTTCATGTCAAGGGTTGTCAGATTTGTGCATCCCTTCGAAGGACCAGCTCTTTGTTTCAACTGTCAAGTCATTTCTAGCTCTGTTCTTTCTTACACTTTCTCATAACAGTTTTGAGGCTGGAATGTTTTGCTTTGTTTGTTTGTTTTTTGCATCTATGACCACCAAGATGCATCATATGGATGCTTGTGAGACTTTTGATTTCTTGACGTACAAACTGATAGTCATAACTTTGGTCTCCTAGTGCTGATTTTGCTTTTTTTATTTCTAGCATCTTGTGGCAGAGCCAGTACCTACCAGAAAGGGTGGAGGACCTGGCAGATGAAGTACCCTGGGTCCATCTCACTGATGACAATTTACAAGAATGCAAGGCATTAGCGTCGGAGTACTCCATTTCAAGTCTTGTGAACACAACCTGCTCACTGACTAATGTATTCGCAGAAGAGAACTATGACACAACTATGCCAAATAGATTTTATGAGACCTTAGCCAAAAACGACATTCTTTTTCAGAAAAATCATATCTACAGGTGGAAAAGCAAATATCATCCACAGGTCTGCTACTCCAGGAGGCTCACTCTTCATCTCACCCTCCCTCAGTTTCCTCTGAAAAGGAGGTGGTCTGAGCTGGCTCTGCCTACATTCCTGACTGAACCTGAAGTAAAGAAAGGCCAGGAGGTAAATGAAAAAACTAGCAAGGTTTTCTCTAAGTCCAGGTCCCCTGATTTATATATCAGATCTTAACTCACCTGCGAATTCTGCCCCACAGGGTGCTGATATGAAGGCATTAGAGACACCCGAGTCAGCAGAAAATGCTGCAAACTTAACATCTGAGGGGACACACAAGGAGGCTAAGGTGAAGGCCAACAGAAACCTTTTTCGATGGCTTTTCTGCTGCCTCTTCAAGCCAAAGACAAAAGATACAATGTCCAGGTAAGGAGTAACAAAAGAATGGAAAATGCAGTTTTAAGGAAATGGAGTGGGTGAGGCCAGTTAATCCACATATGATTTGAGTTGACTTTTCGAAGGCACTTTGCCATGGCCAGGCTTCAGCCATTTACAGGACCCAATCATTAAGGTGTCTGGAACCCCAAAAGGAGTTTTCACACTGAATCCTATCCATGAAGAGACTAGCATAGTTAAGACTGAAGCAGACAGCAGAGGTTGCTGGCAGGGCTTGCAGATGCAGGGAAACTGGAAGCACAACAGTTTAGGAAGGGAAGAAGTTTGTGGAGAACTCTGGTTCCTCAGATCAGCTTTTTGCTAAATCTTTCTATGTCAATGTCACTAAAACAGTCCTTTGTTTCTCTCTTTTCAAGGGCTGATGATGCGGCCCTGACCCGGGGTTCCTAAACCCTGGGTCTGTGTTCGGCCTGGTTGGGGCATAACAGCTTCTGGAGCAAGCCAGGCCAGAAGAGGAAAGGAGATGTGCCCCAAACCTCTACCTGATAGACAGCTCCAGCCACCAGGGCATGAGCTCTGTACCCCTCTTCTCTTACTGGGTGCAAGGGTGAACTTCATTTGTCCCCAGAAGAAGTAGCTGGACAGAGAAGCCTGTCACATCATCATGGGCGATGACAAGGCATCCATCCCGCTCCGAGTCCATGTGAGAAAAGTTAAGTGTTTCAGATGACTCTGGGTCCCCATCTCCTTCTCCCCTCACTTCCATCAACAGAATCAATGAGCACATGTAAAGAAGTGCTTGCACACTTTCCTATTAGGTGGTAAGAAGGCACAGGAAGAGGAGGGGGAAGGAGGAGTGGGGCAAGTGGGACATGTCAAGGGATAAAAGCAGTGAGAGAGGGCAGAAGAAAGGGCTTGCGTCTGGATGGGGAGGAGGTGATTTATCCAGAGGAAATTCCATTCTGAGAGCAGAAAAGTAAGGGATGAATGTGTGGATGGTGACAGGGTCCACAACCAAGAAGGAGGGGAGCAAAATTCCCCTGAAGAGGAGGTTAGGAGCGAACGGTGCATGGGTACCCCGAGAAGGCGATCCTATCTTCCTCATGGGTTCCAGCTTGCTCCAAGCTGCAGCAGGTGAGTGCTGCCTGAAAAATCTGTTCTCATCCTGAGGTGCTCAGATAGGGTGTGGCTGCAGAGAAGAGAAGCCACATGTTTTCAGGAGCCTCTTCCTCTTTCTGTTTGACCGAGTCTTGGATTGATGTGGTAACATCTGCTTATGTTCAAGCCTTCATCTTTCATGCCCCAAGATGCTGTTGTCTCATCCAATGATTATTCAGACAGATAAATTTGATGTCCCCATGGGGGATTTCTTGACTTTGAGTCAATAGCAAGATAGGTGTTTGTATTGGAAATAGGTAATCAGTGCTTAAAAGGACTGGGAAACATCACTGCCCAGAAAAAGGCAACAAACTTGGAACATCTTTGAGCCCAGGGCCATCATCAGGCTTTAGTTTAGAAGGAAACCTATAGTCAAGGAGCTGCAAATGATGGCCAGTGGTATTGAGTGCAGCTTTGTTGCGTGAGCTGCCTGCAGTCTTCTCCTGCCCACCATACATATATGGAGCATCTTCCTGATTCACCAGGGGCAAGCCAGCTGACAAGTTTTTCAGGGGTCTAATCTTGAGATCAGTCAGGTGTAGTGAATTTGTGTTCAATGTGCATCTCCTTGTGGTAGATGATGAGTTGCTATATCGTGGTCTTGATGTACACCAACCATCCCAATTGAGTGCTCTCCTCTGCAGAGGCTGATGGTCCTGTCCTGGTCAATGGGAGTATGGTTCTTTGTGACAGCTTATCAATTATCCGGAATCCACTTCATGGGCTACATCATGTAGATGAAATCTTGACCGAGTCCTATATGGTGCCCTGCTCACCCTAGTCATAATGATAGTCAGTATTAGTATGTCAGTCATCATTTTATTCTAATAATTCCTGCCATTATATGTTACTTAATGTTTTTATTATACCCTTGAACATTCTTTGTTTTATTGTTGTGATTATATTGTGCCAAGTATGATTTGTTCAATGATCTACTCTATTTGGTGTTCTGTATGCTTCTTTTACCTTAATAGGAAGCTCAATCTTTAGGTTAGGGAAGTTTTCTTCTATGATTTTATTGGAAACAGTTCCTGTTTCTTTGACCTTGCTTTCTTCTCCTTCTATTGCCCTCAATCACGGATTTGGCCTTTACATAATATCCCAATTTTTCTGGTGCTTTGTGCTTGAAATTTTATTAGATTTAACATTGTTATTGACTGGGAAATCCATTTTCTTCTATCTTGTCTTCAATATCTGAGATTTTTGCTTCCATCTCTTATATTCTGTCAGTAAGTCTTACCTCTAGGATTCTTGCTCCAGTCCCTTACACTGTTTCCACTTCTCCCTTGGTTCCACTTGTCTTTACTGATTCTTTTTTTCATGTGTACCCTTGACCTGTTTTCTTCATTCAAATCCACTGTTTGTGTTCCAAAGATTTCATTCATGTCCTCTTAAGGTCCTTGACCATTTTCATCATAGCTATTTTAAAGTCCTTGTTCTGTGTGTCAGCTGTTTGCCTTGCTCTGGAACTCCTGAAGTCCTGCTGATGAACTCTCATGGAGACACAGTGTTGGGGCTGTTTTGATTCTGTCCTCATGCTGACATCCAGACATCTGGGCTTAGAAGGATTTCACTTCCAGTAGTTGATATCTGGTCTTGCTTGTCTGTTGGGTAGGTTTTTCCTTCCTTAGTTTCTGTTGCCCTCACAGGATTTTTGGAGGGGGTGTGGTGGCTGTGGGTGCCTCTAGAGAGTGCTCTGAGTCTCTCCTAGGTATGGCCACTGGTGGTTCCAGGTGGGCAGTTGTAGGGTTAAGCCAGCCCCCTTTAGGGGGTGGGTTTTGCCTCGGGCGATTGTGGACTGTTAAATTGAGCACACAGAGGCTGCGCCCTCCCTTTTTCTTTCCTACCTCCTGGGCTACGCGGGAACCTAGGTTCTGTAAGTTTACCATTAAAGTTGTAAATATTCCTTTATATCTGCATTGCAATTATTTTACGCCGATACAGGCAGTGTTTCTAGTATTGGGAGATTGCAGGAAAGTGTAGGATGAACTAGGTTGGCAAGTGTCTCAGCAGATACACATGGAGGGAGAAAAGTTTGGTCAGCCATCTGGATCTCTAAAGTCCTTAGGGAATTGGAGAAAGAGGGTAAAATCTCATCCCTATCCAGCACATGGTCTCGTACAGGCTTAGGGATGAGACTGGGTGTTTGAAAATGGAGGACAGAAGGAGAGGGAAGATTGCCTATTTGCTTCCATGGTCAGCATGGGCTGCAGTGACAGATTGTCTCCAGTGAAGGTGACCAAGACAAAGGAATGGGATGAAGACAAGGCTGAGAGAGAGGATGTGTTCACTCTCCCAGGAATAGGGACAGAAAAAAGGAGAGTCCAGAACAGGTGGCCTGCTATAACGCTGGGAATAAGACTGGGGAACTGGAATTGGAGGATGGGAACGAGATTGAAGTTCACCTACCTGATTTCCATAGTGTCTCTGGTGTTGCTGGCTGAGACAAAGTGGTGGGAATTGGGTGCAGTGGTGTAGGAGAAGAATGATGGATTTGAAATTTGTACATTGACTAGCGAAACATACAGACACTGGGAGTGAGTGCAGGAATCTCATAAATGAGTGTCTGTCTGATCGTGTATGGGGCAGACTATTGTATAGGCAAAAAGTGGAGACTGTAGTTCAGTAAATTCATTTGATAGTTACTAGAATATGTTCTCTGAATAATGAATGCTGTGAGGAACCCCAAATATATATCTTTGTGGTAAATCACATACCAATGAAATAATCTGATGGCATTCTCTGTGGGAAAGTTAACAATGTATTATTTCCTTTTATTTTTGTAAGAGTGTTAATGATTTCTTCTGGTTGTGGCAATCTTTTCAGAAGATCAAAGGATATGATCTAGTAGAATCCAGCTGGATTCTGAGGCCTGTGTACTGTGGTGATTGATGATCCTGTTAGAGCTCATGCTGTGCTCACTGAGGAGACTCAGCAGTACTGTCCTTCTGTCCTGTCAGAGCCCCAGGTGAAAGAAGTCAGCCAGAGCTAGTGATTACTGCTAGGACTCCCCAAAACTGAAATTCTACCTAGCTATTCCTCAGGCTACCATGGAAGCTAAGCTTTAGCAGCAGGGCTCACGAGGGTCTTGGAAGCCTCAGTGGAAACATACCCAAAGGAAGAGCCACTTCTCTGCAGGGGTGGGAAAGGAAGCCTGGGACAACCTAGACTCCCTGAGGAGAATGGTCTTGAATTGCTTCATTCTCACTGCAGGGCAGGAACAGGCCTAAGAGCTCTGCTGTCACCCTGGCTGTATCTGCATCTTAAGCACAGATCACTACTACACTTTACCGCAGCATCTCATCTACCATCTGTTCGTCTCTATTACTGCAAGGATCCTTTCCCAGTCCATCCTGCCCTCTTCTTCTTGGCTAACATTGCCTGCACCTTGATCATGGAAATCAGTTCCATTGTCTCTAGGGTACAATGAGGCAAAAATCAAATATCTATTCCTCATATCTCCTTGGATACCCCTATGAGTCAATACTAACCAATCCTGTAAGAAATATTAAATGATCATTTTTCTTGTCAAATGCTATAAAACAAATGCTGTTTTTCCTTCAACCCTGAACACTCCTGAGGCTTTTAGTCTTTCTTCCTCCATTTCCAATGTCCCATTCTAAATGCCCACTTCTCTTCAAATGTTAGACATGTTCTTCCAGACAGATGGAACCAATTTCCTTTCCTTTTTTAAAAAAGAAAACAGAATATCTATACATCCAGTGACCTCCTCTCTGCCTTCTTCACTGTTCATAATTCTTTTCCAAACTAGCTCTAACTGTGCATACACTGTGAAGTTGGACCTCACCTCATCCAAACAACCACTTTCCTTCCTTTGGTCATGGATAATAGTGTTAACAAGGATAAAAAGTACAGCTTACTCTCCAGGTATGCTTGCTCTGCCACTTTTGTGAGCATCTACTCTCCTCATTAGAATTTGCATCACTAAGATGCTTTAGTGGGAGTGGTGGTCTCTTTCTTTGTGTTCTCAAGAGCACTTCTAACAGATTCCAGCTCTTTCTTTGAATCTAACTATGCATCAGGTAATATAGGCACCGCACATACCGTTGAGTTGTGTCCTAATGGTGGACCTGGATATTACATTCAAGTCTGGCACAGGTGAGTTTCTCAAGATGACAGAGACAAAAGAAGCAGTGCAGGATACTCAACCTCCTAGGCCTCGATCCATCTCCACATCTGCAACAGTATTTGTCTACACTGCTGCCTTTGTACACAGCTTCTGCTTACAGTATCTTTTATTCGTTCACATTCAATGATTCTAAATGATCATAAAATGCAAATAAAACACATCAAGGTTATGATTGGCTTACTAATCCAAGTACTTCCCATTGAACCTATTGTTTAAAGGGAATCCCATAGAGTTGGCATTGTTCTCTAAAATATAGAAATATCCGCCTGTGCTTGGTGCATTTTACTAACAGAAAATGATTCTGGAAAGCTCTACGCCTGAATACACTCCTGTTTCCACATTATCATGTGTCATGTGGTTAATATATAACTAACCCCTAAGCGGGCCCTTGAAACTGCTTCATTTCCGAAGTCACGGTCTACGACCCATCTTGTATCCTGCACCATCTCCTCTTTTTGCAATGCCTGCATCACTGCTGCACCTTCAAGATCTGTCCAGTTTCAGCCTTTCCCTGGTTCTCAGCTGTTGGACTGTATCAGCCTCGGGCAAATGCACTCTTCAAGGCCCCTTCTGCGCAAGTTCAGCCCATCACATCTATCAAAGTAGGGTGTCTAATGTCAGAAGAAACAACAGGCAGCATTTTGGTTAAATATCTCTTGAACACATTAACATGTTTGCCTGAAAGCCACACATGACATCTTGGCATATTGCCTGGTTCTGCACTCTGCCTGCCAGCTGCAGACCCTGTGTTGATATTTGATCTGCATTCGAGGCCATGCTGTGTCATCTCCTGTGACATGTTTCAAGGCCTGCTTCACTATATGAACCCCCTTTCACACATAGCATTTTGAACAAGTGCCTCCTCCTCTAAAATAAAGAGATCTAATCATCCTTGATCCATTAAAGGCAACAGAATTGTTCATATTGTCAGACTCATTTGTCCCTGTTCAGGATTTGTCATCCTCAGCTCCTGGGTGGATCCCAAGCTCTCCTGTGTTGATTGCCCGTGTGCTGTCCCTGTCCACATTCATCAGGAAATACATCAGCAATGGCTCCACTAGGACACATCGCCATGCTCCCTGTAGTTTTCCTCTCATGAGTCTGAAATCTAAGTCTGAAACCCACAGCAGCACTGATATAGTGAACACCTGTGGAAGTGATGGCTGCTCGGTGACTTACAGGAGTGTGCTGAGTCTCTCTCTGGAGTTTCTGCAGGACAGGTGCCCACATGCCATAACCCTAACAGACAGGGGGCCCATGGCTGACTGAGTCCTCCAATTTGTGAGGAATCAGCAGCTGCTCACTCTCCTGTGGATCTGAAAGAGGTCTTTGCACACAGGCCTTGGTGTTTTACCATCTACTTTATATTCCATGGGAGAAAGTAATTCACTTCACCTGGCTTGCTCTTTCAGGAGCTCACACCGAAGCAACCACTAGAAGGAGTTAGTGAGAACTCATTTGCTCGACTAGCACCTCTTCTTCTATGGGGTCCAGACCATGAGATAATGAGACAGCCCAGACAGAAGACCCCGGTCTGAGAAGAAGGTGTGCTGTGCCTGCCATTGCTTGGACTCCCCTCACCTTCATTTTTCCATCTCAATGTACAGGTATGGACAGGTCCAAGAGTCCTTGGAAGAACTCCTAAACTCAGTCAGTCCCTTCTGCTTCAGATTCCCAAAATACTGTACCTCAACTCTGCTGTTCACTGTGGTTTCTGCTTTGGCAGGTTCCTTTTCTCAGACTATATTGACAGAAACACCCTCCTCCTCTGTGCCTCTTGGATTAACAGCCAGACTCACCTGCGCCCTGAGGAGTGTAATCAGCATTGGCAATAACAACATTTACTGGTACCAGCAGATGCAGGGGAGCCCTCCCAGGGTTTTCCTGTGCTACTGCAAAGACTCAAACAAGTCACCAAGGCCTAGAATCTCCATTACATTCTCTGGATCCAGAGAAGCATCAAAAAATGTTGCAAATTTGCACATTGCTGAACTATAGATGAAGGATGAGGCTCAGGACTGCTGTATTATCTGGGAAAATAGTGTTTCCCACAGTGATACAGGCAGATGGGGAAGTAGCCATCAATAGTAGCTTCTGCTAAAAAAACAAATCAGTTCTGTTAGAGTGCATGTAGCAGCCACAGGGAAGGGAGCAAGGAGGCTGCACCAACATCGCCTGCCACAGCACCAGTTCTGAACAGTGCAGAGGCTCATGGTATTGGTTTTGATCACCCAGAAAGATGCCCCCACCACATGGAGGCAAGCATCGAGAAGGGCGACTACCACAAGGCACACGAGTTGTACTTGATGCTCTTCTTCAGATACATGTCTAGAAACAAACCTTCAGAATCCTGAGATCTCAGGTACTCAGGAGTATTTCTCTTCTTCGGTCATGGCCAGCAGAGCAGTCCAGGCTGACCTGACCATGCCGGTCCTCGAATCCCTGGGGAAGGTAACGGTGTATATAGCTGATGAACTGTTAGAGAACTGTAGAGCCAGCTACAGTGTTCAGTTTGACGGATCTAAATTCGCAAGAGCAAGTAGTGTTGGTGGCCAGAGCTGAAGTGGTCCAGTGGAGGATCTGGGAAACTGGACCATCCTAGCTTCCACCAGCCCCACATGCTGTGGGTCTGCAATACTACTGTAAGTCTCAGTATTACTTCCTGCCCTCCACTGAAGGCAAGGCCTGTACCAACATGACTGACAGGTACTCCGCTGCACAAGGCTTCTGAAGTGGGTGGGTGAGTTCATGGCCCAGGCTGTGTACAACTGTTTCTCTGCTTGAAAAACAAGAAAGGTGCGCACAGAAGGTCCCATCCATCGAGGGGACTTTCTTTCAATCCCGGCTTCAATCAAATTCATCAGGTTTCTCCTGCTGGCTGTGGAAAAGCTGACTGTGTTCACAGTGAGCACCGCCTGCTTCCCTACATGGGGACCGCATGTACAAAGTGTACCTGGACAGGGGAGCTGCCAAAGCAGACCTCCTCCAGAGAGGGCAACCTGGGAACAAGCTGAGCACCCTCGTGGACTCCTCAGAGTATGATGGGTACGAATACTAGGATAACAGAAGCCTCATCAGCCTGCACGGAAGCTGCATGGCCAGCATGGAGATGCCCATGACCAGCACCACTGGTACCAGGCTGGGCATGAGCCCTTACACAGTAGGTTCCTGTTCCAAGGCTGGAGGGGCCACCTGTGCAGTGTCTGCCCCTATTTATGCTGCCCACCGATGTTCCTCATATCTCCCACAAGAAAGCACAAGTCCTGCTGCAGCACCCTGCTTCCGTCCTTGTCTCTGGTTCCTTGTGGAGGGCTCTAGTGGGACAGGCAGCCTGGTATCAGTAACCTTTATCCCTTCTTTTTTTTCCTTGAAAAATGTTTTATTTTTCCTGTATATAATTCATTTTACTAGTTGATAACAACACTCTTTGACACTTCTATAGTTAATCATTCAATCCTTCGTGAATATGTACAAACCTCTCATTCATTTGATCCTAGGAGCAGCTCATCTGTTAATATTGACAGTTCAACATCCACTTACAAATAGAGAGTAGATCTCTGGTGTAAGAATAGTAAGGATACAATGAATAGCAGATATTTGTTCAATTAAAGTTTATGTATATTTCTTGTTCTTTGAGATGTTATACAATAATTAATTCTATTTTTCATCAATTAATTTACTTGTTTCTTCACATTTTGATATAACCAAGTCTGTTTCTTGACCTCATTATTATGAGTTTTATATCTATACTAGTATCTGGTTCTGATTTCAGTTTAATTTTCTTGATTACTAGTGAATCTCTGCATCTTCCGAAGAAGTGCTTTCACTGATGCATTATAGGAATCCCCTTGGTTTACTTATTTTTATAATTATTTATACGTGTTCTGCATATTCTAAGTAATATTCTCTTTCCAGGTGCCCTAATTATTTCATTCTAATTTGTGGTTTTTATTTTAAATTTCATTATGAAATATTTAACACAGAAGGAAAGAGATTAATTTTGAAAATGCAAAATGAATTGCTACCTTTTATAGAGTTAGCTTTTATGATTTGCTTCAAAAAGTCATCACTAAACTATCTATCCTCATATAAATAATCTTACACATTATGTATTTTTTTTTTTTTAGTTTTTTTGAGACAGAGTTTCTCTGTAGCTTTGGAGCCTGTCCTGGCACGACATTATGTATGTATGTATGTATGTATGTATGTATGTATGTATTTATTTATTTATTGAGAAAAAAATTTCCGCCTCCTCCCAGCCTCCCTCTCCTCCACCCTCCCCCCACTCCTCTC
>NW_004949112.1:4933916-4948283 GCF_000317375.1 Microtus ochrogaster
CCTTCAAATGGAGCCAGGAGAGGCCTGGTGTCTTGGTCCAGTCTTTGCTGTGACTGACTCTCTGGGTGTATCTCTTCAGTGTAGAAGCAGGAACCGTTCCCGTCCAGATGAACTCCTCAGCACCAAAACATGGATGTCTGGTAGTCCAATGACCCGAGGATAAAAGGGGGAACTTGGGGGACAGGGTGGGGACGAGTAGAACACAGGACACCCTGCTGCACAGGCTGAAGGTGCATGTGCTCCCTTACTGGAGGTCCTTGAGACCTGCCCCGTAGGTAGGCTCTCACAGCTCTGGGTGGGTAGCCTTAGAGTAGGAGCAGAAAACTGTTCCTGAGCAAAGGACCTTGCAGAAATGAAGACTTGGGGGGGGGGGCGGTCGTGTGTAAGAGAGACAGCCCTTCAGAAGGAGCTGGGGAAGGGGGGTTTGTGCTCTCTTCCAGGACAATCCGCCCCTGGATAGCACACACTCACCCGTCCAGATGGGATTCCTCAGCAACTAAACAGGACTGCCCGGGAGCCCAATGATCCGGGGACAAAAGGATGAATGGAGCAAGGGGGTGTGGCAGTATCCAGAAGAGCACAGGAAGCCTGGTGCAAGAGCTGAAGGTGCCCAGGCTCCCTTACAGGGGACCCTGAGGCCTGCCTGGTACCCAGGCACTCACCGCTCTGGGTGGGTGGCCTTAGTGTAGGAGGTTAAAACTGTTCTTGAGCATTGGTTCTAGCATACAGCAGGGCAGGGTTGGGGAGGGGTGTTGGGGGGCTGGGTCGTGCAAGAGAAAGACAGCCCTGCAAAAGGAGCTGGGGGAGGGGGGTTTGTGCTCTCTTCCGGGACAATTGCCCCTGGATAGCACACACTCACCAGTCCAGATGGGATTCCTCAGCAACTAAACAGGGCCGCCAGGGAGCCCAATGATCCGGGGACAAAAGAATGAATGGAGCAAGGGGGGGGGGGCGGTATTCAGAAGAGCACAGGAAGCCTGGCGCAGGAGCTGAAGGTGCCCGGGCCCCTTTATCCCTTTTTGTGTGTCCACTGTTGCCATGGCATGCCAGAGGAGTGGTGCTCACTACTGGGGGCCATGCAGGATCCTGAACCCTGCAGATGAGAGCACGTTCTTGTTTTATTTCTGTTTGGACACAGAGTTGTTTTACAATCATGGTGAGCTTCTCAGGGACAGTATACGTTCTCTGTGATGGCAAAGATCCTTGGAGGTAGAGATTAGTTATTCAAGCTACAGCTCTGCTAATCCCCATGATCCCCACGCTGCTGCTCTGCAGATGTTTTAAAGGATGTAGTAAGTTTTTGTATCTTTCATGTTGTAGTATTTATTTTTTTCTGGGTGAGTAACTTTGCAATCTAATGTTTAGGACTTAACCATTTTAAGAGTCCAGGAATGAGCAACCAACTCTATTACCACAGATAACGTCCATGCTACCAGTCAGATTGTAAAGGGAGACACCATATTTTTCACAATTAAAATAAATAAAATTTCTGGATTACAACACCTCTAAGCTGCTTGGGAAGGAAGCAGATATGCCCTATTTTCTATAAAATGGAATTTAAAGGAAGGCTTATGGCATCAGTTGATTAGTTCTCATTTTTTTTCTGAAGGTCTCTTTATGTTTTGGATCTATTTTTGATTTAATTTCTATGACCCAGAATTTTGATCTCTGATCTAGAATTTTACCCATTTTATTGGGGTTTGCTGGTTCATAGATTTCAGAACTGTCTAGCCTTGTAATTTTTTAGAAAATTATTTCTTGAGATTATAGTTTCATCATATACCCTTTCTTTTTATTCATCTCAATCCTTCCCATGTACTCTGCCTGGTTCTCTTTCAAAGCATAGCCTCTTTTCTCACTCTTACACACATTTATATATATATATATATATATATATATATATATATATATATATATATATATATATATATATATATATATATATATACACACACACATAAACACAACCTGCTCAGACTATATAATCTTTCTTGTATGCATGTTTTTAGGTTTGACCATTGGTTTTGGGTCGCCAATAATAAGTGTGTGCTCCTCATGAGGAAGACTATTTCTCCTACCCTCAACATTCTTTGCTTGAGGTGTTTTTCATTTAGGTTTGAGTCCTTGGGTTTTCGCTAGTCCATACATGTTGGTAAGACATTATGGGAAATGCTTCTGTTATTACTTGGAGGCACAATCTCACAGCAAACTCCCTGACTCTGTCCCTTACAATCTTTCCACCTCCTCCTACTCAACTTTAACTGGGGTGTGGGAGTGGGGACTACACAACCCTGTAGTTTGTTTGATTGTGGTTTTGTTTAGTGGTCTCCATCTGTTGCAAAGGGAAGTTCATTGATGAAGGATGATAACTATACTTATCAGTGAGTATAAATTCATGTTTACAGTTATTACAGATTATTCTGGTTTAGTGGCTGTACATTCTCCTATAATAACCATAATTTCCCTAGTATTGAGTAGTTAGGTAGTTTACCCCTACAAGGTATGGTATTCCTTTTGACATATGGGTCTTAAAATCAACTGGAGAGCTTGTGGTTAGCACTAAGGTATATTTGTCAATAGTGCATCTTTAGGGTTGTCATACCCTTCTGGTTATTGTTGTGGGTTCAAAGGTATAAAGCTGGATTAAGATTGTGTAGGTTGGCTTTTCCAGCTTCCTCTCAGAGAGGCAGCTTCTCTCTCTCCTCTCTCTGTCTCTCCTCTCTTTCTCTCTCTCTCTTTCTCTCTTCCTATTCTTCTCCCCTTCTTCCTTCCCTTCCATAACCACTAAATAAATATCCAACCTCAAAAAATTGTGTAGGTTATCTCTTTCCTTTGAAGCTTGCATGACCATGGAAGTTAGACTGCAGAAAGGAAATGTTCAGGTAATTTCAGTTTACAGGTCTCAGGGATCTTTTTCTGAAGTGTTTGGTGTCTTCATAAATAGGGAATTACACTCTGGGCGGGAACAAAGGTCAGCATCACTAGGCTGCATGTTTTAAGAGTCTCTTGAGAACTCTGACCAACAACTCAAAAGACGGCTTCTCATATCTGGCACTGGTGCCTTAGTTAGGTGTCCTTCAGTTCTTAGGGGAGCACTGCCTTTGCATATGATAAAATTTCATTAGCACTATCTCTATACATACTGACTAACATGTATATTTGTGTGTGTGTGTGTGTGTGTGTGTGTGTGTGTGAGAGAGAGAGAGTGTGTTTAGGTAAATAGCTAATCGTATGATTCTTTGTGGATTTTTGAAACATTCTTATGGTTGATTAACCAACCTCCCTCCTTCTCCTCTTCTCCCTTTCTAAGAAGCCCCATGTTTCACATTTCTGCTCAGATATCTAGAATTCTATTTTCCTTTGCTCTCCTCTCTGTATTTATTTCCCTCTCCCTTTCTAATCAGCAATCCTTTTTGTTTCTCCTTTATGGTCACTCTTACCCTGACATAACCCTCTCTTTGGCTCCCCAACCACCTTCTTGTGAAGGAGACAACCACCTGATCCTGGTAATTAGCTTTATTTTATATAACAGAACATGTATTCACATGTGAAAGTTTGGACCTAGGAGCCTCCAATAAGGGAAAACATGTAATATGTTTTTTCTGTGTCTGGGTTACCACACTCAGTAGAATCATTTCAAGTTTCATCCATTTACCTGCAAAGTGTATGATGTCAGTTTTCTTTATAGCTGTGTAGTATTCCATAGAGCACATGGATCACATTTTCATATCCATTTGTCCATTGTAGGACCCTTGGTTGTTGTCATTTTCTAGCTCTATGAATAGGGCAGCAATGAGCATGCCTGAGAAAACATCTGCTGAGTGGATGATTGAGATCTTTGGGCACATGCCATGGAGTGATAGAGCTGGGTCATCTGGTAGATAGTTTTAGCCTTTTGAGGATTATCCACACTGACTTCCACAGTGACCATACTCATTTAGAATCCCAACAGCAGTGGATATATATTTAGTTCTTGGCATTTACAATCTTTGTTCTCTATCTTAGTTTGACCCATTAAGAACTACATACAGCATTTGACCACATCAAAAAAGTAAAACAACCAACCAACCAACCAACCAGACAAAACCAAACCAAATTAAGATTACCAGCTTAGTTCTGTTAGCAGCTATTAATACCCCACTCTCTGGTACCAACTTCGGTATTAGTTATTTATCTATTGCTGTGATTAGACCAAGGTAACTCATAGAAGAAAGAATTGGTGGCAGCTGAGGCGACTGAGGAAAGCCTTGGTGGCTAGGCCTGGGCCTGCTCCCTCAGCATTTCAGGACCTGAAGGAGCCACATGGGCCTAAAGGTGATGATGGAAGCCGAGGCATGGAGGAGCAGAGAGAGGCCAGCTCCAATTCACTGAATAGAAACTCTTAGGGGTTGGAGCTGTTGGAAAAGCCAAGCCTGCCCTGGTGATACAGCTAATTCAGAAACAATTTGTAGAGAGCAGTACTGAGCCAGCAACCTGGGCTGGAGTAGACCTGAGACAGTAAACTCCACAAGAGCAGGTATAGGGGAGCAACCACTGAATGAGTGGACCAGGGCCAGAGACCTCTTCAAGTCTGGACATGAATCTGGGACCTTCAAGGGAGTATACCTGAGCCAGGACCCTTGCTGATCCAAATGTGAGACTGGGACCTCCAAGAAACTAGGCCTGAGCCAGGACCTCTGTGGGTCTGGCCGTGAGTCTAGGACCTCCAAGGGAGGAGGCAGAAACCAGAGACCTCTTCAGGTCCAGGCATAAGTCTGGGACCTCTGAGGCAGGAAACCTGATCCAGGATCTCTGCAGATCTGGGCATTGGTCTGGGACCTCCAAGGTAGTAGGCCTGAGCCAGGTCCTCTGTAGGTTCAGGTGCACAGGGGTCTGGACCTCTGTGGGAATAGATCAGAGCCAGAGACCTTTGCAGGACCAACCCCAAGCCAGGCACTTCTGCAGGAGCAGATTCAGAACAAGGACACTTACAAAAACAGGTCTAAGCCAACAACCTAGGCCAGAGCAGTCCTGAGTGAGTGAACCCCACAGGGGCAGGACTGAGACATTGACTTGTACTGGAGTGGACCTGGAAAGGATGAACTCCACAGGAGCAGGACTAAGCCAGAGACCTTGACCAGAGCAAGCCTGAGGCAGTGAATTCTACAGGAGCAAGACTGAGCCAGAGACCTAGCCAAGAGCAGGCCTGGGACAGCAAAGAACTTCACAAGAGCACACTCCACAGGAGTGGTGCAAACCCCAGGAGCACTTAGAAACCTCCTGGAACACAGAGTGACCGATGAGTAACTGGAACCATAGCACTGACTGCACCATGAGGAACATCCATCCGAGCCTTGGGTCCACTGGCACCTGGAATATTAATCACCAGAGTCACAGACAGCCTCAACTACACCAATTAGAGGAAAAGAGTAGACAAGGCAACATAGGCAACACAACAAAGAACAACATGACACCAGTAAAATCTAGTGACCCTACAACAAGTCTTGAACAACCAAGTATCAACGATGCAGAAGAAAATGACCTAAAAAAATAACTTCAGGAAAATGTTTCAGATGCTTAAAGAGGAAATGAGAAATTCCCTCAAAGAAATGGAGGAAAAGACAAACAAAAAATTGGAGGGCATCAACAAATCCCTTAAAGAAACAAAGAAAAAATCTGAAAAAAGCTATTCAAGTCTTGAAAATTGAAATAGAGATAATAACATGAAAAAAGAAGGAACTTATAGAAGCAGAAATTGTGAGAAAATGATCCAGAACCCCAAACACAAGGATAAACAGCAGAATACAAGTAATGAAAGAACCTCAAATGCTGAAGATACAATAGAGGAAATAGACTCATCAGTGAAAGAAAACATTAAATCTAACAAAAGCTTAACCCAAAACATCCAGGAAATGTGGGAAACCATAAAAAAAACAAACCTAAAAGCAATAGGTATAGAAGGAGAAGTTCAACTCAAAAAGCACATAAAATATATTCAACAAAATCATACAAGAAAACTTTTCCAATCTAATAAAAGGCATGCCTATAAAGATACAAGAAATTTACAGAAAACCAAATAGACTGGACCGAAAATCCTTCACCACATAATAATCAAAACACAAAACATACAGAATGAAGAAAAAATATTAAGAGCTACAAAGGAAAAGGGGGAAGTAACATATAAAGGCAAACCCATCAGAATAATATCTAATTCTGAAAACTAAAAGGTCCTGGACAGATATTATGCAGACACTAAAAGACCACGGATGCCAGTAAGACTACTATACCTGGTGAAACTTTCAATCACCATAGATGGAGAAAACAAGATACTCCATAACATAACCAGGTTTAAACAATATATATCTACACATCAAATCCTACGGAAAGCACATGAAGGAAAACTCCAACCCAAGGAAGTTAGCTGCACCCATAAAATCACAGGCTATAGATAATCCCACTCCAGCAAATCCCAAATAAGGGAAACACACACTACCACCAAAATAAAAGGAATTAACAATCACTGGTCATTAATATCTCTTAATATCAGTGGACTCAATTCACTTATAAAAAGACACAGGCTAACGGAATGGGTACAAAAACAGAGTTGACCTGCGGCGTACAAGAAACACACTTCAACTTCAAATACAGATATTACCTCAGAATAAAGAGTTAGGAAAAGATTTTCTAGTCAAATGGACCTAGGAAACAAGTGGATATAGATATTCTAATATCTAACAAAATAGACTTCAAACTAAAATTTATCAAAATAGATAGTAAAAGATATTTCATATTCATCATAGGAAAACTCCATCAAGGTGAAGTCTCAATTATGAACATGTTTGCCCCACATAGAAGGGCAGCCACATTTGTAAAAGAAACATTACTAAAGTTTAAATCTCACATCAAACCATACATACTAATAGTGGGAGATTTCAACACCTGCTCTCAACAATGGACAGGTCTGTAGACAGAAAACTAACAGAGAAATAAGGGAACTAACAGATGTCATGACTCAAATGTACTTAACAGACATCTATAGAACCTTCCAACCAAACACAAAAGAATATACCCTCTTTTCAGCTCCTCATGGAAACATCTCTAAAACAGACCCCTTACTTGGTAAAAAAATAAATAAATCCGAACAGATACATAAAAATTGGAATAACCGCATGTATCTTATCAGATCACCATATTGTAAAGTTAAAAATCAATAAAACAAATTACAAAAAGTCTGCAAACTCTTTGAAACTGAATAATGCTAATATAAAATATCGCTAGGTTAAGCAAGAATAAAGAAAGAAACTAAAGACTTCCCAGAATACAATGAAAATTAATGCACAACATACCCAAATTTATGGCACACTATGGAAACAGTGCTAAGAGGAAAGCTCATAGCGCTTAAGTACATACACAAAGAATTTGGAGAAATCTCACACTGGTGACATCACAGCACACCTGAAACATCTAGAACAAAAAGAAGTAAGTGGACCCAGGATGAGTAGATGACAGGAAATAATCAAACTGAGGACTGAAATCAATAAAAGCGAAAGAAAGTGAACAATATAAAGAATCAAAGAAACAAAAAGTTGGTTCTTTGAGAAAATAAAAAGAATGGACAAATCCTTATCCAAACCAGCCAAAAGGCAGAGGGAGAATATATAAATGAACAAAATCAGAAATGAAAAGGGAACATGACAAGAGACACTGAAGAAATCCAAGAATCATCAGGTCATACTTCAAAAACATGTACACCACAAAATTGGAAAATTTAAAAGAAACTGACACTTTGTGGATAAGTGCCATATACCGTAATTAAATCAAGACCAAATAAACAATTTAACCCTAATGAAGTAGAAGCAGGCATTAAAGTCTCCCAACCAAAAGAGCCCAGGACCAAATAGATTCAGTGCAGAATTCTTGCAGAATTGCAAAGAAAAGCTAGTACCAATACTCCTCAAAATATTCCACACAATAGAAACAGGAGGAACATTGTCAAACTTCTTTTGTGAAGCTACAGTTATGTGGATACCCAGACCACAGAAAACTGCAACAAAGAAAGAGAATTACATACTAATCTCCCTCATTAACACTGTTGCAAAAGTACACAATGAGCCAGGCGGTTCTGGCTCACAACTTTAATCCCAGAACTCAGGAAGCAGACCTGCTCATCTCTGTGAGTTCAAGGCCAGCCTGGTCTACAGAATGAATTCCAGGACAGGTTCCAAGGTACAGAGATACCCTGTCTCAAAACAATCAAAATATTCAGGAGGAGTCAAACTTTTGCTATTTGCAGATGATAGGATAGTATACCTAAGTGACCCTAAAAACTCTACCAGGAGGCTCTTACAGCTGATAAATGTGGCAGGATACAAGTTTACTCAAAAAAATCTATAGCATTCCTATATACAAATAATAAATTGGGCTGAGAAATAAATAAGAGAAAAATCACCTTTTACAATAATCTCAAATAAAATATTTTGTGATAATACTAACCAAAAAGTTAAGACCTGTATGACAAGACCTTTAAATCTTTAAAGACAGAAATTTAAAAAAGACATCAGAAAATTGAAAGATCTCCCATGCTGTTGAATAGGCAGGATCAACATAGTAAAAATGGCAATGTTACCAAAAGCAACCTACAGATTCAATACAATCCCATCAAAATCCCAACACAATTATTTACAGACTGTGATAGAACAATACTAAACTTCTTATAGAAAAACAAAAAACCCAGGATAGCCAAAAGAATCCTGCACAATAAAGGAACTTTCAAAGGCATTACCATCCCAGACATCATTTTCTACTTTAGAGCTATAACAACAACAACAACAATAATAATAATAACAACAACAACAATATAAAGCTTGGTGGTGGCATGAAACAGATGTGGATAAATAGAATCAAAGAACCTAGGACAGAGTGGGCCTGAGAAAGCAAGCTCCATGGAGCCGGAGCAGATTCAGTCCAAAGACATTTGCAGACCAAAACTAATACAGCGACCTGGGCCAGAGCAGACCTGAGACAGCAAACTCCATAGGAACAGGTACAAGGGAGCAACACTAAGCAAGTGAGCCAGAGCCAGAGACCGTTAAGGGTCTGGATGTAAATCTGGGACCTTAAAGGGAGTAGACATAAACCAGGAGCCCTGTGGGTCCAGGAGAGAGTCTGGGGCGTCAAAGGGCATAGGCCTGAGTCAGGGCCTCTGTTGGTCTGGGCATTGGTCTGAAATGTCAAAGTGAATAGGCAGGATCCAGAAACCTCAGCCAGTCTAAAGCATGACTCTGAGACTTCTGAGGGAGTAAGCCTGAGCCAGGTCCTTTGTGGGCCTGGGTGCACCCAACCGTGGGAAATCCAAGAGAGTAGACCAGAGCCAGAGTCATTTACAGGATCAACTCCAAGCCAGAGACCGCTGCAGGAATGGATCCAGAGCAGTGACATTTACAGAAACACGTCTGAGCCAGCAACCTAGGCTAGAGCAGTCCGGAGACAACAAACTCCAAGGATGTAGAGCAAACCCTGGGAGCACTGAGTGACCTCCAGGAACATGGAGTGACCAACAGGGTTACTAGAACCATGGTACTGACTGTATCATGAGGAACAACCATCTGAGCCTTGGATTTACTGACACCAAGAAAATTAATCAACAGAACCACAGACAGCCCCAACCACAAATATTAGAGAAAAAGATGAGTAGATAAGGTAAGAACACATGCAACACCACAAAGAGCAGCACAACGCCAGTAAAAAACAAAAGATCTTACAACAGCAAGACTTAAACAACCAAATATAGACGGAGCAAAAGAAAATGATATGAAAAATAACTTCAGGAGAATGTTTGAAACTCTTCAAGAGGAAATGAGAAATTCCCTGAAAGAAATGGAGGAAAAGACAAAGAAAAAAGTTGGAAGACATCAGCAACTCCCTTAAAGAAAACCAAGAAAAAGCAATCAGACTTATGAAAGAAACTATTAAAGACTTGAAAACTGAATTAAAGCCAATAAAGAAAATGCAAGCCGAGGGAATTACAGAATTTCTGGAGGAATCACACTCCCTGACTTCAAATTCTACTACAGAGCTACAGTACTGAAAACAGCCTGCTTTTGGCATAAAAATAGACTGGAAGACCAATGGAACCAAATTGAAGACCCCGGTATTAATCCACACACCTTCAAACACCTGATTTTTTGACAAAGAAGCAAAAAATATCAAATGGAAAAAAGAAAGCATATTTGACAAATGGTGATAACATAACTAGATATCAACATGTAGAAAAATGAAAATAGATCCAAATATATCACCATGCACAAAGCTCAAGTCCAAATGGATCAAACACTTCATATAACAGAAGTCACACTGAACCTCATAGAAAATAAAGCACACTTGAAGGCATTGGCACAGGAGACCACTTCCAAAATATAATTTCAGTAGCACAGACACTGAGAGAAACAATTAACAAATGGGACCTCCTGAAACTGAAAATCTTCTGTAAAGCAAAGGACACTGTCAACAAGACAAAATGACAGCCTACAAAATGTGAAAAGAGTTTCAATAACCCTGCATCAGACAGAGGTATGATCTCCAAAATATGCAAAGAACTCAAGAAATTGGTCATCAAAGAACAAATAATTCAATTTATAAAATAGACTACAGACCTAACCAGAGAATTGTCAACAGAGGAATCTAAAATGACTGAAGGAAACTTAAGGAAATGCTCAATATCCTTAGTCATCAGAAAAATGCAAATCAAAACAACTCTGAGATTCTATCTTAAACCTGTAAGAATAGCCAAGGTCAAAAACACTGATGACAACTTATGTTAGAGAGGTTGTCGGGTAAAGGGAACACTCCTGTATTGCTGGTAGGAGTGCAAGATGTTACAGCCCGTTTGGATATCAACATGGCGATTTCTCAGAAAATTAGGAAACAGTCTACCTCAAAACCCAGAAATATTTGTAATAGGAGCAGTGGGCTGCTTCCCTCCACTCGGCTAGCTTTACCCGAAATAATTAAACGAAAATTGTATTCTTTTAAACACTGCTTGGCCCATTATATCTAGCCTCTTCTCAGCTAACTCTCATACCTGGACTAGCCCATTTTTAATAATCTGTGTAGCCTACGAGGTAGCTTACCAGGGAAGATCTTAACCTATGTCCATCCTGGGTCGGAGCTTCATCATCTGCTCAAGAGAGCAGAGCTAGCGAGTCTGAGCTCACTTCCTCTTCCTCCCAGCATTCTGTTCTGTTTACTCCACCCACCTATGTTCTAACCTAAAAAATGGGCCAAGGCAGTTTCTTTATTAGCCAATGACCTTCCTCCATCAAATACTACTCTTGGGTATATATCCAAAGGATGCTCAATCATGCCACAAGGAAATGTGCTCAACTATGTTCATAGCAGCATTATTTGTCACAGCCAGTACCTGGAAAAAATCCAAATGCCACTCAACCAAAGAATGAATAAAGAAAATGTGGTACATTTACACAATTGAGTACAACCAGCATCTTGAAATTTGCAGGCAAATGGATGGACCTAGAAAATATCATTTTGAGTGAGGTAACCCAGAAATAGAAAAACAATTATTATATGTACACACTCATATGTGGTTTTAAAACATAAAGCAAAGAAAATCAACCTACAAATCACAATTCCAGAGAACATATACAACATTGAGGACCCTAAAAGAGATGTACTTGGATTTATCTACATGGGAAAGAGAAAATTACAAGATCTCCTGAGTAAATTGTTAGCATGGGGACCATGGGAGGGAGTTGAAGGGGAGGGGAGAGGGGGGAGAGGACTAGAGAAAAATGTAGGTTCAATAAAAATCAATCAATAAAAAAATAGCAGACTAAAATTTTCAAAATATTGAATTAGGAAAGTACAATCATTTTATGAGTGATTTCAAAACAAACCTAAGAATCTAAAAGGATTTTAATTTCAATTGTCTTTGTTCAGATAAAGTCTTATATTTGGATGTTCAGAAAAGATTGTTTATATCAAAGTATACCATTCTATTATTTATGCAGATGGTATGATGATGACCACATATGTTTAGTTTTGTGAGCAGTAGAAGGAGATGTTTTATAATGGACAGATCATTTCTTCTGTACTGACTGAAATGAAGGCATAAATTTTCTTAATGAATCATTACAACCTCCTTTCCATTTGTACAGGTTGCATTCACTTTCTATTTTGCAATCCCTCATTTTGTTCTGGCATGTGCCATTTTGACAGTGAATCTTAATGATTTCATATGGTTTATTAAATCATAGCCTGAACTCTGACATATCAAAAACTAATCCCCTTTGCACACTGCAGCACTGATTTACATTCTATACACTTATTTTACACACTGGAGCCATGCTTCACCAAACTCTATCAAGCAGATGAGTGGCAGAGGTCCTTGACCTTGGTGGAGTCACATCTATGAAAAAGCAGAGAGGAGATGGATGATTGTGGGGAGTGAGCTCCATCTGCCTGGAAGGGAGACTCCAGAGAAGAAGCAACTGGAGGTCTTAATCAGTGGTGTAAGCAGACTAACTAGAGAACATCCTGAATGTGTTGTTTGCACAAGAGTTTAGCATTTGCTTTGGATATTGTAATGGTATTTCTATAACATATTGAATTAGTTTGCTATCTTAAAGAAAACGCATATCATTAATAATCAATTCATTGACTTTTTCCCCCCAGTCATGATTGGTTCTATCCAAGGTTTCTGAACTATCTAGCTCCTGGATTCTTGTTAGAGGAAGCCTCTAGTTAGTTCCTGACTGCTCAGACCCAGAATAATCACACAGATGCCATATTATTTAAATCACTACTTGGCCCATTAGCTTTAGCTTCTTATTGCCTAGCTGTTCATATTAATGTAATCCATCTCCATTAATCTGTGTATTGCCATGTAGCAGTGGCTTACCAGCAAAGTTTTGGCATGTCTGACTCTGGCTGTGGCTCTATGATGTCTTTCTTACTCTGCCTCCTTTCTCCCAACTTTCAGCCTAGCTTTCCCTGCCTACCTAAGTTCTGCTTTGCTATTTGTCCAAAGCAGTCTCTTTATTCATTAATGGTAATCACAACACACGTAGGGGACTCTCACATTAGCTTCTGATCCTCCTGGGAGTGTCAGGGCTTGGCTTCCTTCAACAGTTGGACTATTCATTGGTTGGCCCCTCCAACAATTTTGAAGCCCTTTTAAGCCAGTGCATCTAGTGGGTAGGATAAACTGTAGGTTGAATGGTTTGTGGCTAGATTGGTTCCCCCAATCCCTCCACTGGAAGTCTTGCCTTGTTACAGGAGATAGAGAGTTCAGGCTAGATAAAATCATACTGAGTGAGGCAGCTCAGACTCAAAAAGAGAAAAATGGTATGTTCTCCCTTATAAGTAGATATTAACTATAAAGGATAACCATGATACAATCCACAGACCCAGAGAAACTAATTACCAAGGAGGGCTCCAAGGAGACTGCCTGAAATTCCCTGGAAAGGAGATTATAAAAAAAAATGACATCTCAGATGGACTCATTGAGATGGGGGGGGTAAGGTGGGGAATAGGAACAATAGTTAATAGCTCTTATTGATTTCACAGGACCCAAGTTCAGTTTCCAGCACTCATATTGAGCAGCATATAAAGACCTATATTTCTAGTCTTGAAAGACATCTGACAAACTCATCTGACCTCAGTTGGCATCTGCACACACACAGATATACACATATACAGGTAAATAAAAACAAAATAAGTACATTTCTAAGATTTATAAATGATATATTGTGCATTGATGACCTACATATTAAAATGTGTAACTCTAGCAACTTCTGCTGGAATAGACCTGAGCCAGTGATCTCCTCCAGAGCAGGTAGAGCCAGTGACTGACAAAAAAGCAAATCCAAGCCTGTAGAGAGAGCCCGCCCTTTGGGGGCGGGACGGCCTCAGGAAAATCTCTATAAATTGGGGTGCACAAACGCTGGTGACCCCTTCTTCCTGGCTCCTATTTCTGGGCATCGCTGGAACTTCGGTTGCGTGAGTGCTCCTTTATATTAAAGTTGCTTTTATATTATACCAATTGGCCTGAATTAATTTGATCCGCCATCACCTGGCGCCCAACCTTGTGGCCCTTACCCACACCAGCACCCGAGAATGGGCTGGCCACAGCCGCCCGGCGGGTCCCGGTTTCAGCCAGCGCTGCAAGGGGGAACCTAGTGCGGAGCTGCGCGGGGACAGCTTTCCACACAGACGCGACTCCCTTTGCGCGCTCCCCTGCCCAGTGCGCTCCAGCGTCCAATATCGGGCAGCTCATTAGCTTAGTGCAGCCATTGCCAGCGCGACTCCCCGGCCCAGGGCGCTGCGGCTTCCCCGAGCGCGAGCGGGTACGCTCTCTCGCTGCTACTGTTC
>NW_004949112.1:4955334-4957842 GCF_000317375.1 Microtus ochrogaster
GTTGCGTGAGTGCTCCTTTATATTAAAGTTGCTTTTATATTATACCAATTGGCCTGAATTAATTTGATCCGCCATCACAAGCCAATGACCAGACTTGAGCTAGTGACCTCCACAGAAGCAGGCCCAGGCCAGTGACCTCCTTGGGAGCAGGCCTGAATGACCTCTGGAAGAACCTAGCAATCTCTGGGAATTCCGAATGACATCCAGGGTGACTGGAACCCTGGTCCCAACTCCACTATGTGGAGAAACCACCTTTGATCCATTGGCACCTGGAAGAGTGATCAACAGAGAAACAGCCACAGCTAAACCAATTAGAGGAAAAGATGGGTAAACAAGGTAAGAACGCACCCAATATTACAAAGAGCAACATGATACCAACAAAAACTAGTGGCTCTACAACAGCAAGACTTGACCATCCAAATACAGATGAAGCAGAAAAAAATGACCTAAAAATAACTTTAGGAAAATGTTGAGCACAGAAGACACTCCACCTGGAGCTTGTTTTCTTCTTGGCAGAACCAGCCTCTGGGCAAAAAATGCCCATACCTCAACCACTGACAAAGATACATAGTATCCATCAAAAATACAAAGTATCCATAAATGGATAAAACAAGACTGTCAAATCCTGCCAAGAAGGTAAAGAGGACCTTAAAGAGGAAATGAAAAAAACTTTCTCCAAAAAATGGAGGAAAAGGCAAACAAAAATTGGCAGAAATCAACAAATACCTCAAAGAAAACCAAGAGAAAGCAATCAGACATGTGAAAGAAACATTTCAAGACTTGAAAATTGAAATAGAGACAGTAAAGGAAACATAAAATGAAGAACTATGTGATATGGGAAGTCCTTCTGTATATGTTTTGCTTTTATTGACTAATAAAGAAGTTGCTTTTGGCTAATGGCTTAACAAAATATCACCTGGCGGGAAGATATACATACATACACACACACACACACATATATATATATACATATATATATATTATATATTACATATTATATATATAGAGAGAGACAGACAAACAGAGAGAAACATACAGAGAGACAGAGAGTAGGCAGAGTCAGTGAGAAGCCATATAGCAGCTTCTAGGGACAGACAACAATGCTGGAGCTTGCTGAAACTTTGCCAGCAGGCCATTGTAACTGTTTGCTTGATTCAGGAAATAACCAGGCCAGCTGAAATATAAACAATTATATCTTTAATTGTTATAAGGGGAAACTTGATGTGGGAGTGTCATATATCAATCTGTTGTTTTCATTGGTTAAGCAATAAAGAAACTGCTTGGCCCTCATAGGTTAAAACATAGGTGGGAGTAGTAAACAGAACAGAAGGCTGGGAGAAAGAAGCTGAGTCAGGGAGTCGCCATGATTCTCCCACTCCAGGCAGATGCAGGTTAAGATCATTCCTGGTAAGCCAGCTCGTGGGCTACAGCAGATTATTATAAATGGGCTAGTCCAGGTGCGAGAGCTAGCCTAGAAGAGGCTAGATAGAAGTGGGCCAAGCGGTGTTTAAAAGAAGACAGCTTTCCGTGTAATTATTTCGGGGCATAAGCTAAAGCTAGCCGTGTGGGCGGCCGTGTGCCGGGGACGCAGCCCACAGCTCATATTACAACAGAGTGGCTCCCAACGTGATGGACTAAATCCACTTAAAAACCTGAGAAGGCTTAAAAATAAGGGAGAGAGAGTTTAACACAGATTTTTGCTGTTTGTTGGTGGTGTGCTGTAGAGAGATTTCCTGATTTGGCAACAGCAGCAGAAAAAAAGCTGTGTCATTTTAAAGCGCAGCTTCTTGGGGCTGTGCTGCCTGCGTGAACTCTGGCTTTAAAGCATTTCAATGGATTTTATGGGATTGGATGTTTGTGTTCCCGCTTGGGATCAGAAGGAGAGTGCTCTGAGACCCTGCCGATGGCTCAGCACTCCCTGCCTGCACCTGGGCAGACAGCCGAATCAGGCTTAGGCAGGTGGAATGGCATGGCATGTTTTCAGACTGCACAGTGCTCTGCTTGTCAGATTTGGTGTAACTTGGATAAAAAGAGTTTCTGTGCTGCACGCTCAGTCTCTGAATTAAACGGCTGAGTGCAGCTCCAATGTAATTACCATAATAACAGTGCAGTTAAGGTTTCAACTGGGCAGGACACAGGCTGTACTGTATTACCTGTACATGGTGCAACTTAAGTTTTAAAGAACTGCTTAACATTTTAAGAAATGCTCCTGGATAATATAAATATTACAGATTCACAATAAAACAGATTCAGACATAACAGACCTCAATGGATCACAGTGTTGGATGAATGTAAGTAGGCTTGAGAGAGAGAAGAATAAGAATATAGAGAATAAAGTAAATGTTTTAAAAAAAGGGTAAAGTCTTTAAAGAGACAGAGTAAAGACAGTTAAGAGATTAAAAGAAATAAAGAAAAATGGAAAATTCACAGAGTCTGGATTATGTACATTGTGTTTTCTTTAAAATTTTTGACTGTGAAGGAGCTAAGTACAGAGAGACATTTCATTAT